>NW_028234410.1:1980946-1985946 GCF_977035675.1 Penaeus japonicus
GGGGAAGGGAGGGAGGAGGGAGAGAGAGAGAGAGAAGATGGAGGAGAGAGGAGGAGGGAGAGAGGTAAGGGGAGGGAGAGAGAAAGGAGGGGAGAGAGAGGGAAGGGTGGGCGGAGGGAGAGGGAGAGGAGAGAAGAGATAGATGATAGAGAGGAGTGAAGAGAGACAGAAAGCGATGAGAGAAGAGAGAAGGAGAGGAAAGAAGAGAGGAAGAGAGTGTGACGAGACGAAGGAGAGAGAGAGAGGCAGATGAGAGAGAGAGAGAATGGAGAGAGAGAGAGAAAGAGAAAACGAGAAAGAAAGAATAGTGCAAGAGAGAGAGAGTAAGAAAGATAATATATATATATATTATATATATAATAGAATATATATATAAAAGTATAGAGAAGGAGAAGAGAGAGAGAGAGAGGAGAGTAAGAGAGAGAGAGAGCATGAAGTGAAGAGAGAGAGTGAGAGCCATGCAGAGGCTAGTTGATTAGAGAGAGGAAGCACAAAGAAAGAAAAAGAGAGAGAAGAGAGTAAGAAAGATTAAGATAACTTTATTGTATTATATGTTTTATATATAGTATATTTATTGATAGTATAATTATGTATATATATATATATATATATATAGAGAGAGAGAGAGAGAGAGAGAGAGAGAGAGAGAGAGAGAAAGAGAGAGAGAGAGAAAGAAAGAAAGAGAGAGAGAGAGAGAGAAAGAGAGAGAGAGAATCTCGTGGAATCTCGGACATTCTCGCGGATTCTGGCCGTGTGCAGAGACGCTTTCGCCGTTTCCGTCTTTGTCTTCCATTTGCACTGAGAATCTTTTTTTTTCTTAGTTGAAGTGTATGATGCTCTCTTCACAGAATCTTTTTTTTTCATGAGATTTAAGAAATTGTATAGTGTTTTTTTATTTTTATTTTTATTATTATTATTTTTTTTTTTTTAACTTACATCAGGATAGGGAAGGATTTTATTAATATGGTTACTATGCATATTATGTGTGTATGTTATGTCCTTTGCTATTATATCATAAATATTGACAAATTTAGTTTTTAAATTAAAGTTAAATAAATAAAATAAAAAATAATGTGGAACAACCCCTTTGATTTAGTATGAATATTCCTATATGATAAACCCGCCACATTAAGTCAAGCTACGGGCATTAAAACTATATATACATCTCAATACTCCATTAAAAAAAAAAAAAAAAAAAAAAAAAAAAAAAAAAAAAAAAAAAAAAAACCAAATACTAGTTCCCATATGTTTGTCATGATCCTAGCGACACTTTCCCCGCTTGTTAAGTGAATATTCGGAAAATTAAACTTACCACAATGCAAATATTGAATACTGGTTCATGCACGTAAAGTACTCACTCTCTCGAGCTGTGTCAAAACACGTCAGTTACGAGTTAAGTATTGTGTTTCTGTGGCACTTTAGGTACCTTTATTTACGTTTTTATCTTCTTTCATTTTTGTTTTATTATGTCAGTTGGTTTTCTTCATCTCTGTTTTGCTCATTTTCTTTCATTTGACTCCTCTCTCTCTCTCTCTCTCTGCCCCCCCCCCCCCCACTGAGTTCCTTTAAGAACACTCATATCCTACACGTTTTAGTCCCCTTCTCCCCCTTTCCTCCTCCTCCTCCCCTTCTCACCCCCACCCCCCTTGGTGTCGTTATTCCCCCCTCCCTTCCCCCCTTCTCCCCCCGCACTTCATTTCCCCCTTCCCCCTCCCTCTCCCCTTCTCCCCCCCACACTTCATTTCTCCCTCCCCCCCTCCCGCTCCCCTTCTCCCCCCGTACTTCATTTCCCCCTCCTCCCCTCCCTCTCCCCTTCTCCCCCCCCGCACTTTATCTCTCCCTCCCCCCCTCCCTCTTCCCTTCTTCCCCCCCGCACTTCATTTCTCCCCCTCCCCTTCTTCTCAATCCCACTTCAGTACCCACGCCCCCCTCCCTCCCCCTTCCTCTCCCCTTCTCCTCAACCCCACTTCAGTACCCATTCCCCCCTCCCTCCCTCCCCCCCCCATCTCCCTCCCACTTCGCTGTCTTTTCCCCAAGTAAGATCACGTGACACTTATGCCGTCATGCAGTCAGGCAAGCCAGAGGGAGTCCTGCCTGCCTGACTGCATGACTGCATGACTATATGAGTGATAGTGTGCGGCCGCTTCTCTAGGCGAGTGGGTGGGGCTGCGAGATAGGTGGGGGGGAGGGGGGAGAGAGGGAAGGAGGGGGAGGGGGGCAGGGGGCGGAGGGGAGGTTGTCGGGCATCTTATCCAACCTTTTTCTATAGTTTTCTTTTTTTCTTTTTCTTCTCTTTTTTCATTTTTCTTGTCCTTTTTCGTTCCTTATTTCTTTTTCTTTTTTCTTTCTTTTTCTCTCTTTTTCTTTTTCTCCTTCTATTCTATTTATTGATTTCTTCTCTTCTTTCTCTTTGTTCTTTTTTCTTTTTCTCTTTTTCCCTTTTTCTTTCTTTCTATCTTTCTCTTTTCCTTTCTTTCTCTCTTTCTTTCTTCCTATTATATTTCCTTCCTTCCTCTTTCCTCCCTTTCCTTCTTCTTTCTTCTTTTTCAATATTCACATTTTTTATTACAATCGCAATGATTAACATCTCATTTTATCAGCATCAAACGTTAATTATCTGTTAATTTTCCATTACTTAATATATCATTAAGTATTAGTGTTAATGATGCGGGGAGTTATCATTATCTTTTATATCACTGCATTTTATCGTTATCATTATCATATATAATTGGTAAGTCATTTTAAGGTCCGTTTTTTTCATAGCATCAATCCTCATCATTAGTCATAAATCATTATCATTATCACTTGATCATCATCGTCATTAATATGATCCCTCTCATTATCATCATTATCATCACATACTCTCTAGCTCACTCTATCATCATAAATCTCAATCCTATCATTATTATATTTCAATTATTCTCATCACAAATGACAATATTCTTAAAGGTTCGTTAGATAAACGTTAGGAAATCGTTAGGAAAACGTTAGGGAATCGTTAGGAAAACGTTAGGAAAACGTTAGGAAATCGTTAGGAAATCGTTAGGAAAACGTTAGGAAAACGTTAGGAAATCGTTAGGAAAACGTTAGGAAATCGTTAGGAAAACGTTAGGAAATCGTTAGGAAAACGTTAGGAAATCGTTAGGAAAACGTTAAGAAAACGTTAGGAAAACGTTCCATCTTTTTCAGCAATTAACAACAAATTCACATGTATGCTGTATTGTTGCGGATGCACGAACAAGCAAGGGAATGCAACATTATGCAATTCTTTAAATGCAACTATGAAATTCTTACCTGGGTGTGAATGCATGTTTTGTTTTACTATTTATCTTTCTCTCTTTCTCTCTCTCTCTCTCTGTGCGTGTGTGCCTGTCTGTCTGTCTCTCTCTCATCATCATCATCATCATCATCATTACCATCATCATAACCATCATAACCATCACCATCATAATCACAATCATTATCATTATTATAATCACTATTACTGTCATTATTATCATCATCATCATCATTATTATTATTATTATTACAGTTATTTTTTTTCTAATTCTAAAAGCTCTTTTTTATTCTAAAAGTCTTTATATTATCCTTATTGTTTTTTTCTAATTCTAAAAGCCTTTTTTTTTTAATTCCAAAAGCGATTCGACTGAGCCAGCGAGCGACGGAAGTCTGTTTGGGGTTTCACGTAACTCCTTCGACCGCCCTTGACTCAGGCTCTTTGGTTTATCATCGTTATTATTTTGATTCTCTCCTCCCTCCTCTCCCCCCCTCTCTCTCTCCTCCTTTCTTTCTTCTCCTTCCTCTCTCTTCTCCTTCCTCTCTCTTCTTTCTTCTCTCCTCCTTCCTCACTTCTCTCTCTTCTTTCTTCTCTCCTCCTTCCTCTTTCTTCTTTCGTTTCTCCTCCTTCTTCCTCTCTCTTCTTTCTTCTCTCCTCCTTCCTCTCTCCTCTTTCTTCTCTCCTTCTCCCTCTCTCTTCTTTCTTCTCTCCTTCTTCCTCTCTCTTCTTTCTTTTCTCCTCCTTCCTCTCTCTTCTTTCTTCTCTCCTCCTTCCTCTCTCTTCTTTCTTCTCTCCTCCTTCCTCTCTCTTCTTTCTTCTCTCCTTCTTCCTCTCTCTTCTTTCTTCTCTCCTCCTTCCTCTCTCTTCTTTCTTCTCTCCTCCTTCCTCTCTCTTCTTTCTTTTCTCCTCCTTCCTCTCTCCTCTTTCTTCTCTCCTTCCTCTCTTCTCCCTCTTCTCTCCTCCTTCCTCCCTCTTCTTTCTTCTCTCTTCCTTCCTCCCTCTCCATCCTCTCTCCTCCCCCCCTTTTCCTTCCCTCTCCCTCCCTGTATCTCCTTCTCCTATCTCCTCTTTCCTACCTTCTCCTTCCCCATACTTCGTTCCTTCCTCCTTTCTCTTTCTCCTCTCTCCTCCTTTCTCCTCCCTCCTCCCTCTTCACCCTCTTCCCTCCTCATTTCCTCCTTCCACCAACTTCTCCCTTCCACCCCCTTCCATCCTTTCTCCCTCCCTCCTCTCTCCTCCCCCTTCTTTCTCCACCCTTCCTCTCCTCCACCCGTCCCCCCTCTTCCTCCCCTCCACCCATCCCTCTCTCCTCCTCCTCCTTCCTCCCTCCCTCTTCCTCCCCTCCCCCATCCCCTCCTCCATTCCTCCCGCCTCCCTCCTCCCTCCCTCTCCTCCACCCATCCCCCCTCCCTTCCTCCCCTCCCCCCTCCCTTCCTCCCCTCCCCCATCCCTCTCTCCCTACCCCCTTCCTCAGCCGCGCCACCCACAGAGGCGCCTGCAACCTGTGCCTGCAACCATGACCATCTTGTTTCCCCGTGCAAAGTGCTACTCCTTCTGGGTCTGCAACTTCGTGACGTGACTAGACTCTTTCTGTTCGCTTTCCCACCTGCTTACCTGCCTGCTTGTTTACCAGCCTTCCTGCCTGCTTGTTTACCGGCCTTCCTGCTTACTTGTTTACCGGCCTTCCTACCTACTTATTTACCAGCCTTTCTATCTGCTTATT
>NW_028234410.1:1994604-1997104 GCF_977035675.1 Penaeus japonicus
AGGGGAAGGGAAGGGGAGAGGAGGGGGGGTGAGGGGAGGGGCTGGGAGGGGAAGGGAGGGAAGGGAGGGGAAAAAGGGGAGGGTGGAGGGGCAGGGGGATGTAGGAGCGGGGAGGGACGGGAAGGGGAACAGGAAAAGGGTAGGGGCGAGGAAGAGAGGGGGGAGGGGGAGGGTGGAGGGGGAAATGGAAGGAAGGGGAGGAAAGGGAAGGGGAGGGAGGAGAAGGGGAGGGGAAATGGAGGGGAGGGAAGGGAAGGGAAGTGGAGGGAAGGGAAGGGGGAGGGAAGGGGAAGGGGGGAGGGGGAAGGGGAAGAAAGGGAGGGGGAGGGGAGGGATGTGGATGACGGGGAAGGGAAGGTTGAGGGGAGGGAAGGAGGGAAATGGAGGGAGGGTGGAAGTGGAGGGACACCCCCTTCACCACCAGGGAGAAGTGGAGAAGAAGGGGAGGGTGGGGAAGTGAGGGAAGGGTTATGGAGGGGTGTGGGGATGTAGAGGGGAAAAGAGGAAAAGGAGTCGGAAGGGCGAAAGGGTGGAGAAGGAGTGAAGTAGAAGGAAGGAGAGGGAAGTGGAGGGTGAGGGGGGAAGGGGAAGGGGAAGGGGAAGTGGAAGGAAGGAGAGGGAAGGGGATGTGGAGGGAAAGGGAGGGGTGGGAAGGGGAAGTGGAGGGAAGGGGAGGGGGAGGGGATGTGGAGGGAAGGAGGGGAAGGGAAGTGGTGGTAGGGGAAGTAGAGGGAAGGGAAGGGGAAGATGAGGGGGAGGGTAAGTGGAGGGAAGTGGAAGGAAGGGGAGGGGAAGTAGAGGAAAGGGAGGGGGAGGGGAAGGGGAGGGGGAGGGGAAAGGGGAAGGGCAAGGGGAAGAGGAGGGGGGGAGTAAGTAAGCAGTAGTAAGTAAGTAAGTAGTAAGTAGTAAGCAGAGTCGCTCATAGTAACCAGAACAAAGGTCGAGTATGAGTAGGAAAAGAATAGTTACTTATGTTCTGAATAGTTATTCGTTTCCAAGTAATCTAAGAAGTTGTATTGTACTCAATTACAATGCAACTAAACTGTTATTAGACTCACATTTGCTTCATTCCGGTCTGCTGAGAGTTACCATATTCTTTTTTTTTTTTTGTGTGTGTGTGTGTGTGTGTGTGTGTGTGTGTCGCATAGCACTGTATTGCACTTAACTGTATTTTCCCCAGACATTGCCATACCCACCATAACTCCATACCTGCAATTGCAAAGATCTTCCCCGTTACCAACCGCCTTCAAGACAACTCAATCTATCACATTACCCTAATGGCCTACGACCCCCCCCCTCCCTTCCAGAAGTCAAGTCAGATGCCCTACATGTCTCCCACCACGCCCCTTGTAGTGACTTCCCCGAAATATCACTGTTTTCCTTCATCACCAGACCTTGACTTCCTCAATCCCGTTTTGAATTCTTGAAGTGTCCACCTACCTCTCACTTCCCCCCCCCCCTCCTCCCCCCACCTACCTCTCACTTCCCCCCCACCCTCCTCCCCCCACCTACCTCTCATTTCCTCCCCTCCTCCACCCACCTACCTCTCACTTCCCCCCCTCCTCCCCCCCACCTACCTCTCACTTCCCCCCCTCCTCCCCCCACCTACCTCTCACTTCCCCCCCTCCTCCTCCCACCTACCTCTCACTTCCCCCCTTCCTCCCCCCACCTACCTCTCACTTCCCCCCCTCCTCCCCCCACCTACCTCTCATTTCCTCCCCTCCTCCTCCCACCTACCTCTCACTCCCCCCCCTCCTACTTCCCTCCTTCCCCCCACCCCCACCCATTTCCCGCCTCCCTCCTCCCATATCCTGTCTAACTGTCACTTTTCGTACTAGGCATTGCTAGAAAGGCTATTATTTTTAATTCTTTTAACTACAGCTTCTATCATACCATACGTCGTATCGAATTTCGTTTGCAATTATTGTTGATCCGTGATGAAAAATCCCTGACCTAGTCCTTAGTCCATAGAGTGAGTGAGAATGATTATCATGTTTGTCTTAGTACCACTTGGAATTGCTTGCAATGGCGGAAGGGGGATATTTCTTTGCAATGGTAGACGGGTGGGTGGGGGGATAGTATGGCTTCCTTCCTATTTTTATTTTTGTTTGTTTGTTTTTTCTTGATGATACTCACTATCTTTGTGAGACTAATGTATTCCGTTCTGAGTTTTGTATAAAAAAAAAATCGCCACAAAAAGATAATGGGAATGATTATGTTCCTTATTTTGATTTTGGGTTTCAAATCATTCTAATTCATGGAGAAAAAAAAATGGTATATATGCTACACCCAAATACTACTTGGCATATATCTATATCTATCTATCTATCTATATATCTATATCTACCCAACTATCTCTCTCTCTCTCTCTCTCTCTCTCTCTCTCTCTCTCTCTCTATATATATATATATATATATATATATATATATATATATATATGTGTGTGTGTGTGTGTGTGTGTGTGTGTGTGTGTGTACATATACATGTATATATACATACA
>NW_028234410.1:2007104-2014604 GCF_977035675.1 Penaeus japonicus
TTAATGATGATGATGATCGTGTTTATAGTAATTAGGGAAAGAAAGATTGTGTGGAAGATAATAATGATAACTGCAACAACAGCAATGACAAGGAAGATGATAAATGCAAAAAATGATAAAAATGATGATAATAATGATAGCAATCCTAAAACAACAAAAAATAATAACAACAACAGCAATGACAATAAAGATGATAAATGCAAAAATTACAACAATGATGATAACAATGATAATGATAGCGATCCTAAAACAACAACAATAATGATAACAACAATAGCAATGACAATGAAGATGATAAATGCAAAAATGCTAACAAAACGATGATAATAAAGATAAAGATAGCGATCCTAAAACAACAACAATAATAACAACAACAAAAACAAAAATAATAACTTGATTATCATCATCACTCCAATAATAATCAAATTAATTAATAAGAAGCAACACATGTCCTAGTTTCAGCCTTATCTCTGACTGTGACCTTTGACCTTAGCTCCTGAACGTAACTGGCGATGCACTTTCGGACTCAACACGATAACAGAAGCAATCAATCAATCTCTAATGACAGTTATTGTGATTAAGTACCATGTGAATACCAAATGAAGAATTAGCGAATACTAGTCATTAAGAAGCAATGAAGTTGTACTAACATATGATTGCTATGTTGGGGGTGTCTTTTAAATCAATTGAATTAAGAAAAGCCAGAGAGTGTATGATAGGAATGGGATATTGATAAATGGGGGTAAATGTGTAAAGAAATTATATATTTCTTTATTATACGATTCTGGTAACTGTAATGATGGTTAATCGATACTGCCATATAAGGATGTCTCTAGTATCCATAGGATAAAGAGAATATATATATATATATATATATATATATATATATATATATATATATGTACATATAATAATAATGATAATAATAATAATGATAATAATAATAATAATAATAATTTAATATGCTTGAAACAAATGGAAATTGAATGGCTGTTACTAATATTAAGATGATGACAATGCTAACAATAACTACAAATGTGCTCATTTACATCATCAATCCTTAAAGAGATGCATGTCATGAAGAGCCATTTATGTCCAATCAACACAGACCATCACATATGACAACACGCAATATGTGAAGATAACATCAAACGCAGAATGAAAGTGAAAATCCACTCCAATCCTATTCGTTCGACCAGCCCTTAAACCTGACGGAGAATGATTAGCTTTCCGTCCAGACTTTATCCTGAGACGTAATTCTCTCTTGAGATGATGATGAATGGCTCGTTGAAGATGAAGGGACCCATTGACGCTGCAGTTCCCAAGGCATAATCCTAATGTATTTATGTCTGCAGGAGCTCGATCAAGTCAGCATCAAGTATACAAGAGGCTATGGAATCAGATACTCTTCCGGATCTTATTGAGATGATGAGAAGATGCTCACTTCCCTTATGGATGTTCTTCCGGGTGTGTATCTTCCAGAAGTGAATGTTTTTTTGTTCTCACACGCTGATGTCATTGAGGTGGGGGGGGGGGGTATGTTGCATGTCATTTGCAAGGGAAGGCAAAATTACTGGTGTTCTAGTAGATGATACAAGACGAAAGCCTTCTGGAAGATTTAGAAAGTAGATAGCGTGGATGAGAGGTCCTATGATCGTAAGATCGTACAATCAACTTCTCTCGACAGCCTAGCGAACTCCCCCCCCCCCCCTTCTGATTATGACTTATGCAGAAGATTAGACGACGAAAAAGGGCCGTGGAGGAAGAGGTGCTGTGACACTTGCTAGCTGGTTCATTATTCCCACCTGCCTCGTGAATCTCTTATGGCCTGGGTTTTGTTTCGTGTCAAAAGGAAGAACGACAGCTTCTCTCGTTAATCGATATGTCCAGATGAAGAAATTAATGGAGGCTGGAATGTAACAGTTACAATAAGACTTCAAAGGAACTGACAAGTTACAATCGGGTTCAGATGAGGTGTATGAGCGAACTGATGGGGATCTTGTTATAATCATTACAAAATGGAGGCAAGAATTCGCATGGGAATACAAATTTGAACAGGGAGTGATATATTTCAAACTGATAACCTAAAAATGTGTATATTTCAAAATCGTTATGGTGTAAGGGCTTCTTACAGACCATGAATAACTCAGACAATAACTGAAGGTCTAAGGCTAAAGCTACTCCTACTGCTAAGGCTACTCTTAAAGCTTTAGCAGAAAGAAGACACAATAAAAAAAACGTATATTAGGAAACATAAAAACACTTTCTAAAAGCAAATGGAGAGACCGCAGCTACCATTAGTCATAATACCTCACACCAGATATAATCTAAAAAAATACGCACGGTTTCTAAACTAAAAGAACTATAAGAAAGTACCCATGTTATACAATCTAAAACAGACCCTTAAAGGCATCAAGTGAATCCTCACATCCTCATTGATGCCTCCCTACACAAAACTAGAGTTAAGAAAAAACTTTAATGGAAGTTACAAGGTCTTTCTTATAGGGATGGTGATCACTATATCAATTCCCAAGAGCTTCTGTCTGTCTGCACTCAGAAAGAGGCAAGCCAATTACTTCCAGCGAGAGTAGCACCTCCTTCCAGAACTCCTTGGTGATCAAGATTCGTCGCTTTAATCAGTTCAACGGTGTTACGAGGAATTTTGTTTTCAGCATGGGTCATGGAATGAACTATCCCTAATTTGCTTGAATTAATTAAATTTCTACGCACTTCTTTCTATACACATTACAGGGAACACGATCAACCATATGAAAATCTCCAGCGATCTTGGTAAGATTATTATGATTTCAGTCACCATACTTGTGATCTGTGCAGATACTGGGCAAAGAGTAACACGAAGCCTCTTTACACACCTATCATAACCTTAACATATAATGTAGCTCACCTATTCTCTTTTCAATCTGATTTCACAGACATGAGATACGCAAAAGGATGACTCACCTGCACATATATACGTACATACAAGTGTTTACACATATGTGCATCGAGATATACATATAAATGAATCCACAAGAGATGACCATCCATACACACACATACACACACACACACACACACACACACAGAGACACACGCACATAACTATACGGAACGCGTATATATTTACTCGAACCAACTCTATACCTCACATATAAACACTCCATACAGGTTCAAAGGCCTACTTACAAATAAACGTAAGAGCAATGAGGGAGGCTGGTAGCACACCGGTCAAATTATACGGACGTCGAGTATAAGCAACAGGTGTCCTTTAACGAGCAAGACTCCCATATATTCCTAAAGCAAACACATTGATGCATATGGCAATAACTTGTAGGTAAGTGTTTCTCACATATACTAAGATTTTTTATCTCCTCTCTGAGGGATAATGATGTATATGCCTTTACAAATGGCCCCATAACTTGTAGCAGTAGACGAGCTGTCTGAACTCTTAAGATATGCCAGTGATCTATATACATTCATTTAGAACCTCAACGCTCTAAAACTACACACACGCTCACACACATGCAATCGCACATACACACACACACACACACCACACACACACATACACACACACACACACGCACACACACATACACACACACACACACCACACACACACATACACACACACACGCACACACACATACACACACACACATATATCTTTGTCTATATCTATATCTATCTATCTATCTATTTATATATCTATCTATCTGTCTATCTCTCTCTCTCTCTCTCTCTCTCTCTCTCTCTCTCTCTCTATCTATCTATATATATATAATATATATATATATATATATATATATAATATATATATATATATATATATACATATATATAATATATATGTCGCTCGCGAACTGTACCCGAGCCTCGATTTTTCAACATCTTGACAAACCTGAAGTCGAGTTTGTCAAAATTACCACAAGATCGAGTTGACACAATTGATCGAGTTGACACAAGATCGAGTCGACACAATGTCATGCGTGGAAGACAGAGAGAACCTGAGTGTTAGATTCTCACACCTATTGCATGATGTTGCCCCTCATCCAAAGGATATCTGAATCAAAGCTAAATTGCGTTGTAAAGCTGTTGCTCGCGTGAAGTGCCTAGGATGATGCAGGGGCTAAAAATAGTATCAATATTGCTGGGAATGATGCAATAAGAGAGGATTCTTATAATGGTGACATCAATAACATCAATGAGAAAGATGATATTTATGATTAAAAAAAAAAAAAATTATGTAGATATTGATGTAGTAAAGTTAAAAGATATGAAAAGAAGGATAGTGATCATATCAAGAAATTGATTTAGTAAAGTTAAAAGATATGAATATAAAGATGATGATCATGGCAAAAAAATGATAAGAATATCCATGAAAATGATGATATTGATAACTGATGGTAATGATGCAATTGATGATGATAATGCAATTGCAATATTATTGATAATAATAGTGTCAACAATAGTATCGTCATTGTTATTAGTGGTGATGATTATAATGATCATGTAGGTAACGGTGATGATAATGATCTTAAGAGATGTATTATCATATGATGTTATTTTTTTTACTGTTTTTTTTTTTCAATTGTATTATGATGATTATCATTATTATCATTACTCTTATCATAATACTATTATCACTACTATCATTATCGATACTACCATCATTTTCCCCACTGTCACTACCACCATCAATCATCATCATCAGTCATCACCATCATCATCATCGTCACCATTATCATCATCACCATCAGTCATCACCATCATCGCCACCATAATCATCATCATCACCATCAGTCATCATCATCATAACCATCAGTCATCATCATCGCCACCATTTTCACCACCACCATTACCACCACCACCAACACCATCATCCTCACCATCACCACCATTATCTAATCATCAACACCATACAACCATCACCATCCTCCTACCTCACGCACAATATCAGCTGAATCAAAGACAAAGAAATCTAAAAATAATTCAAAGTAACCACTATTGCAACCATGTAACTGTTCAATTGCAAGACAAGTTCACCTGATGCGCATTCAACATTTCTTTTGTTTTATTTGTTTCTTTTGTATATATGCAATGTTTGTTTACTGAAATTTCTAATTTAGCTAACATTACAGAAATTAATTCTTTGATAATGTTAGTTGCGTAATATTCAATGTGCAATGTGTTTATTGATGTACGTATAGTAAATATTTACTTATCCTACAATCAGTACCTACCTACGCATTGCAGAACATTTATGAGCAGTTATAGATAAAATCCTATATTGAAAAATGTTGCAACAACAACGGACATCCAACAATTCAATATGAGTTGATAACGGACAGATAAATCGCTTGCAATGCATATAGTCTCAGAATTACAGTCCACAGACGCAGCTGGTCGACCGGCGCTTGACTCATGGTCGCCAGATATGGTGATATAGAGGAAAAGGGGAAAAGAGGGAAGTGTGGTAAAGTGTCAGCTTTCTCCCTCTCTCTCTCCCTCTCTCTGTTTATATATATATATATATATATATATATATAATATATATATATATATATATATATATATATAATATATATATATATATATGTGTGTGTATATATGTATAAATGTGTAAGTGTGTACCTATCTATCTACTACTATCTATCTATCTATTTTCTATCTATCTATCTATCTATATATATATATATATATATATATATATATATATATATATATATATACATATACATATGTATGTATATATGTGTACGTGTGTACCTATCTATGCATCTGTGTCTTTCTCTTTCTCAGTCTCTCTCTCTCTCTCTCTCTCTCTCCTCTCTCTCTCTATCTATCTATCTATCTATCTATCTATCTCTCTCTCTCTCTCTCTCTCTCTCTCTCTCTCTCTCTCTCTCTCTCTCTCTCTCTCTCTCTCTCTCTCTCTCTCTCTCTCTCTCTCTCTCTCTCTCTCTCTCTCTCTCTCTCTCTCTCTCTCTCTCTCTCTCTCTCTCTTTCACACACTAACACACATATAAGTGTGTGTGTGCGTGTACACGCGCGTGTAAGTATGTGTATTGTACGTAGACAGACAGATAGATAACTACTCAAATATCAACGACGAAAAGCAAGAGAGAACCACCAGTCGTTCTGAGAAACACAGAAGTCGTTGAATCTCCAAGCGAAGTGTCAGAGGAAACGATAACTCGCGAAAAATCAGAATGAAAAGGTTATCTTTATTATCGCGAACCTCACGTTTGGTTTATTTGACAAGAGGAAAGGCATGAGTTTATGTGCGTGCGTGCGTGTGTTGGTGCGTGCGTGTGTGTGTGTGTGCTTCGTGTTTGAAGTTTGGCTTGTACTAAGTATTATTCAAGTGTTTTTGTTGTTGTTGTTGTTTTTTTGTTTTGTTTTTTTGGTATTTCTTAATTTTTTGGAATGTTACTCGTGTTCTTGAGTTTGAATTATTTAAATAGGCTCCGTCCGAGTTTGTAAGTGAAGAAAAAAAATATTGAGTGAGTGTTGCCAACCATCGTGGTTACGATTTTCTTGTACTCTGATCTGTATCTCTTTATTACTGTCGCTCTCTCTCTCTCTCTCTCTCTCTCTCTCTCTCTCTCTCTCTCTCTCTCTCTCTCTCTTTCTTTCTCTCTCTCTCTCTCTCTCTCTCTCTCTCTCTCTCTCTCTCTCTTCTCTCTCTCTCTCTCTCCTTCTCTCTCTCTCTCTCTCTCTCTCTCTCTCTCTCCTTCTCTTTCTCTCTCTCTCTCTCTCTCTCTCTCTCTCTCTCTCTCTCTCTCTCTCTCTCTCTCTCTCTCTCTCTCTCTCTCTCTCTCTCTCTCTCTCTCTCTCTCTTTCATTATTTTTTCTTCTGCCTCATCCCTCATTCCACTTATTCTCTTCCCTTCATGTCATGAGACTAAGTTAAAAGAGAATAAAAAAAAAACTCGAGATTGAATAACCCTTTTCAACAATAGCAATATTGCGGAGAATCTTCAAAACACGAAGCTCCAAGCTAAGCGGGTCTAGTCAGTAAGTCAGGCAGCTTGTCATGACGCCGCGATGTGTCGTCATGCAGAAACCCCTCCTTATTCACCCTCCCTTTGTAATGCCCTCCCACTTCCACTCCCTCTCGGACTCCCTCTCGCCTCTTCTTCCCTCGCCCTCGCCTTTGGATTTCTACTTCTCTCCCCTCTCTCTTACTCTTCTCTCTCCTCTCATCTACTCATCCCTCCTCTCTTTCCCACTCTTCTCTCCCCTTTCTCCTATTCTTCCCTCCACTGTTTCTCCCTTTTCTCTCCCCTCTCATCTACTCTTCCCTCCCCTCCCTCCTGTTCTTCTCTCCCCTCTCTCCTATTCTTCCCTCCCCTCTCTCCTACTCCTCCTCTCCCCTCTCTCTTGCTCTCCCCTCCCCCTTTTTTCGTTACTTCTCAGTACCGCTTCAACTGTCCTTCTCCTCTCCCCGCATTCCCCTCCCTCTCCCCTCTCTCTCCCTCTCCCACTCCCCCCCCC
>NW_028234410.1:2028225-2030725 GCF_977035675.1 Penaeus japonicus
ATATATATATATATATATATATATATATATATATATATATATATATATATATATATATATATTTCGAATACACACTCGCGCGCGCATGTACGATGCATGTTTCTATATATACAGATAAAACAACATTAAACATGATATCAACGTCTACAATATGATTAATAATACCATAAACATCACAAATGAATATTCCCAAAAGTGTAACTTTTACCTTAAAAATCATTAAGGTAATTATCATAGACAATGCATTTACCTTTTTTTTTAAGTCTTTCGCTACAAATGTCCCATATTTTGCCTGAAAAACTACATAAGACTTCACAAGTGCTTTGTCTTTTGTGTTTCCATGAAGTAGGTAGTTAATAAATAATGTATCTACTATTCTAAACATATACATTTCTTCAGTAGAACATGTTTCATTTAACTACCATAGAGAGAATATATTGCAGTACGATAACTGCATGAGGGTGAATCTGCCGACGGTACGATACTCAGTCTAAGTCCCGCCGTCAGTCTGGGTAGATGGGTATGAGGGAAAAAGAAAGGGGATTTATTAACTGACTTTTACATTATGGTATATGAAGATAAGTTTAAAAATCGTACTGATGACAGCAACTGCAATGATAGTAATGATAATAATTGTAATAATGTTTGTAATAATGATGATGATAATCGTAACAATGGTGATAAACATTAATGATATGATGATGATAATGTAATATGATCATCAGTGGTAGTTTGTCTATCACTTCCATCATTATTGTCGTTACTTTTATTGACAACTGAAAACATGCACATAGTCTAAATGTACTATTGGCAATATGTTCCGGTTAACCCCCACAGACATGTTATTCACAATATACATACATCAATCCATATATCCTTCAGCCTTATCCATGTATCATTATCATAAACACCCATGTCTAAATCATTGATATAATCATGTATCATCATAATTATAACCATGCATGTCCTATCATCACCATCACCACGCACTATAACCACTATAATCACCCATTTCTTATCGTCATTCTAATCCTATATCATAATCATCATTACCCATGTACCACTACCATCATCTTTATCAATCTAGGTATCATTCCATTCGCCCTGGGCCGGATTAGGGCCAGTCGCTGCTACCCTGACCTGCTAAACCTCTAGTCTTGGCCCAAGGCACGTGTCGTAGGGCCTAAGAAAAAAAAAAAAAAAAAAAAAAAAAAAAAAATTACGTGTGATAAGATTAACACGATGGAAATACTGCTCTTATGGTATGTCTCATAAATGTGATATTTCTTAAGTTCCGAAGTCTGTGTTTATGGCACAGGTAGACCGGGGTGCCCCCTTAGCCCTTCGTGATTAGATTACACTGTGGGTTAATCTGGGCCTGTTTCACATTTAGAGATGGTGTGATACTGTATGCCAGTGGCGCTTAACCTTTTTAAATGCCACGACCCTCCCCCCCCTCCCCCCCACCTCTCATGGCGACTATTATGTCATATATCTAGCGAGATTAATTCATTCATACTTTTACTTAGAGTCTCGGAGTACACCTGCACTTGCTTGGTGTGTCATGCGTCTGGCACACGGAACACACGCACACACGCACACGCACACACACACACAAACAAACACACACACAAACACATACACACACACAAACACACACACACACACACACACAAACACACACACACACACACACACAAACACACAAACACACACGCACACACACATACACGCACACACACACACACACACACGCACACACACACACGCAAGCTTCTGGTTAACCTCAGAAGAACACTCGTCTGAGGAAGCCATTGTGGTTTCTTTAGGAATGTAGACTTCAAAGCTTAGTTCTCTTTCTTTAATATATGTAAAGCTGTTAGCCATTTTAGAGAAATAAATGAAAGAGTATCTGATAAAAGGGAAAATACCTTCTAGAGAACACGGGGGATGTGAGGCCCAGCTGTTGTGAAAGCGTGTTTATTTATTTATAAAAAAATAAGGCATGACTGAAAATGAATGTATTTATAAAAAAAGGCATGAATGAAAATGAATGTATTTATAAAAGAAGGCATGAATGAGAATGAATAATTCCACGATGCAAGATGACTGTATTGGGCTTATCATTCCTCCCCCATTCATACCTTTTATACATTTTCCCACAAGGGGAGTTGGTGTACCTTCTCCCTCCCTCTCCCCTCCCCTCCCCCCCACCCCAACCACCACTCTGCAATCTTACCCCCCAATAAGCAATAAACACAAGACTCTACACACTCTCTAAAAAAAAAGTCTGGGAGAAAATGGCTTTGACAAACGAAGAACTGGCCAGAACTTCTGAGGAACAGCAGACTGAGAATCCTCACAGAAGAGATCACAGCTGGTGGAGATCACAGCTGGTGGAGATCACAGCTGGTGGAGATCACAGCTGGTGGAGATCACAGCTGGTGGAGATCACAGCTGGTGGAGAAGAATCGCTCCGTATTTGGAGAACGGCCCACCA
>NW_028234410.1:2064102-2069102 GCF_977035675.1 Penaeus japonicus
TTGAACATGACGTCGCATGACATGCCCATGACCACGCCTCTGAAGAACAGCATATATCAGTGACATAAATTATCACGAGTGAATGACAGGATGACAGCTTCGGAAAACACGTAAAAAAAAAGAAGAAAAAAAAAAAGACATGTATTTAAAACTATGCGTAAGGTATAATTTGTATTACTTTGTAACTAGCAATATCAAGTTAAGTTTCCAAAGTTTCATAATGTTGAGAAGAAAAGAAAATGAATATACATATGAACAAGAGTTTTGTTACACGAATGTCACAGCTCTGGTATGCTGGTGTTAAGGAGAGTGAAAAACTCAGGGTAATGAGACAAAGAGAGAAATATATGTTAGAAGAGAGAGAGAGAGAGAGAGAGAGAGAGAGAGAGAGAGAGAGAGAGAGAGAGAGAGAGAGAGAGAGAGAGAGAGAGAGAGAGAGAGAGAGAGAGAGAGAGAGAGAGAGAGAGAGAGAGAGAGAGAGAGAGAGAGAGAAAGAAAGAGAGAGAGAGAGAAGAAAAAGAGAGAGAGCGAGAGAGTGTGCGTGAGAGAGATATTGAGAAGGAGAGAGAGAAAGAGAGAGAAAGAGAGAGATAGATAAAAATAGAAAGATATAGACATATAGATAGATAGAAAGAGAAATCAAGAAAGAGAGAGATAGAGAGAGAAATAAAAAAAGAGAGAGAAACAGAGAAAGAAAAATAGAGGAAAAGAGAGAGAAAAAGACTGGTGTTTGTATGCCTGCGCATCTGTACATCTACAATAAGCCTATACATATTGTCTTCCCAATTTCCTTAATAGGCGAGAGGGCAACAGAGTCTCCGTAGAGCCTCTTGCCATACCACTTGACTAAAAACCCAAGGGCGACCACTTAAATAATTACAGCAAGCAGAGGCAGACAGTGGACATGCACATTCCTGTCTGAAGCTTTAATCCTACTTCTCTTTTTACTTTTCCCTCATTTCTGCCTCACTCACTCGGTTTTCCTCTCGCTCATCTCTCGTCGCTCATTTCTCATCCACTGTCTTGTCGTTTGTCATGTCTTTCTTTAACGTTGTTTGTCGCGTCTTGGAGAAATCGTAGTCGTTGTTTCTTCTTTTTTATTTTTATTTTTATTTTTTTTTCTAAAACTTCTTGTTTTTCTCCTCGTTTTCCCTTACTGTTCAATTTCTTCCTCATTTTCCCTCACTTCTCCTTTTCACCCTCTTTTTCCTCACTTCTGATTTCATTTTCATGTCCCTCACTGCTTATTTCCCTCCTCATTTCCCCTCACTTTTTAATTCTCTCCTTATTTCCCTCATTTCTCATTCCTCCTCATTTTCCTCATTCCTCATTTTCCCTCACTTTTTTTCTCATTCCTCATTTACCCTCACTTTTCAATTTTTCCTCATTCCTCATTTTCCCTCACTATATATCCTCAACCTTCGCTTTTTTTTTCTTTTTTTTTTTTTAAATAGATCATAAAATGAGTACTTAACTGACACGTGTTGTGCATAAGAATGAAATACATCATCGTTGCGAATTTATTACACAATCTATTAAATCAGGTTTATCAATTTGCATTTTCTGAAAATCAGTTGGAAGTGTTAAAACCAGTTCCAAATATTTGTTGTTTTTGCTTTTTATTCGATAAATCAATAATTTTATTTTTTATTTTTATTATTATTTTTTTTTACCTCACCATTATCTTTTACGATTTAGAAATAATGTTAACTATAATTCTACATTACTTAAACTCCTCGGCTGTAAGTGTTTCGTTTCTTCAAAGCTTGAAATAGATAAGTGTTATCTATCACATACCATTCTCTTTGGCTTTACTTCACCGTAATAACAAACAAAATCACCGTAAAGTGTCACTGTTCATTCTTAATACCATCTATTACTATTTCTAGACTATCAGCTGACTAATGAATGACGTTCAGCTGTGTACAAACTATATATCAGGCGCCAGTCTCCTTTGTCACTTGGACCAAGTTGTTAAACCAGAGTAAGTCTTGTGTCAGTAATATATTTTTTTTGTTATTTTTACACTTTGTGTTTGGTGAGTGTTTTATATTTCTATACTGAATGGTGTTTTTTATATTTTTTTTTACTGCTTTTTTTTACTGCCTGGTGTTTCTATATTTCTGTGCTGCATGGTGTTTTATATTTCTGCACTGCATGGTGTTTTGTATTTCTGTACTGCATGGTGTTTTATATTGTTTTATATTTCTGTACTGCATGGTGTTTTATATTTCTGTACTGCATGGTGTTTTATATTTCTGTACTGCATGGTGTTTTATATTTCTGTACTGCATGGTGTTTTATATTTCTGTACTGCATGGTGTTTTATATTTCTGTACTGCATGGTGTTTTTTGTATATTTCTGTATTGCATGGCGTTTATATTTCTGTACTGCATGGTGTTTTTTCTGTACTGCATGGTGTTTTATATTTCTGTACTGCATGGTGTTTTATATTTCTGTACTGCATGGTGTTTTATATTTCTGTACTGCATGGTGTTTTTTCTGTACTGCATGGTGTTTTATATTTCTGTACTGCATGGTGTTTTATATTTCTGTACTGCATGGTGTTTTATATTTCTGTACTGCATGGTGTTTTATATTTCCGTACTGCATGGTGTTTTATATTTCTGTACTGCATGGTGTTTTGTATTTCTGTACTGCATGGTGGGTTTTCTGTGTTTCTATGCTGCATGTTTTTTATTTTTATATATTTCTATATTACATGATGTTTTATATCTATATTTCTATACTGCATGATGTTTTATATCTATATTTCTGTACTGCATGATGTTTTATATCTTTATTTCTATACTGCATGATGTTTTATATCTATATTTCCAAAATGCATGATGTTTTATATCTATATTTCTATACTGCATGATGTTTTACATCTATATTTCTATAAATTTCTATGCATGTTCTTTTATATCTATATTTCTACACTGCATGATGTTTCATATCTATATTTCTACACTGCATGATGTTTCATATCTATATTTCCCAACTGCATGATCTTTTATATCTATATTTCTATACTGCATGGTGAGGTGTTCTATAATCCTATGCTACATGCTGTTTTATTTTAATCATTTATCTTCACAGGAGGGTGGTTTGCCATTTAATGATTCACAGCTGATTCGAAGCTCGGATAAAGGTATGATAAAGGCTTCGTTCCTGTGATACATCCCTCATGATTTAATAGGGTATCAAACATCAAAGCATGATAACAGAATAACGCAGAATGCCGGCATCTAGTGTAGTGGTTTAGCTAACTAGATTTGTGACAAAGAAGCACGTCATATATATATATTTGAGGTTGATCAACAGAGGAATTGTATATACTTATTTTATTTTTATTTATTTAATTAGGTAGTGTATGTTGTTAATCAATTTAATTTGTAGATATCTGGAATTGTTGTTTTTTAAAATTTATATATAAGCTTGTGTTTCTCATATAATTATTTCTAACAAATCACATTGAGTAAGCTATGAGATAGAGAAAAACAAACAAACACATTACGAAGGAATATGGGAATCAATTTTATGGGATTGATTATGTTATTGGATTTGTTTGAAACAACAACAACAACTAACTAATTATCGGGAAAAAATCAAGAAATTGGTAAAAATGAACTAAATATTTAAAAATGCGAAAATATATGAGTAAACTACTAACGAATCGAATAGGGTGATCTAACAGTAATAAAGTTTTAAAATGTGACTAGGCAAAAGCTCACGATAGGTCGACCATATAAGGAACGAGGGGCGTCTAGCCAATGAGAGACGAGATGGGTTCGACCAATCAGGAGGCGGGATTGGTGTTGGGGGAGGGGGAGGGGGAGGGGGGAAGGGGGGAGGTGTAAATTCGTCTGCATAGCGACTCGTAGTTGAGGTCATACGGTACATGACTTTAAAAAGCCTTTCGTGAATTTTGACGAGTATCCTAATCATGATTAAAGTGTAAGGTGTAAGTTTGAAGATTGATTTGTAGCAGATATCGATAGTTCATTTATAAAAGTATAATGTATAAGAGGGTGTGTGTCGTTGATACATTTCTTATTTCATTTACGTTCACAGACACACACAAACACACACACACAAACATACACACACACACACACACACACAAACACACACACAAACACACACAGACACGTACACGTAGTACTGGTCAGTATCTCGCGGGGAGGTCAAGACCCCTCCTCCTCCTCCTCCTCCCCCTCCCCCTTCCTCCCCACCCACCTACCCCAAGCGTCGCCATGTTGCTCCTCTCCGGCGCCGGATGACTTCTCGAGATTCTGCGAAAAAAATATATGATTTATTTGTAGACGTCGAGACAGCCATATTGATCCGGTTACCCCATGTAGACGGCTATTTATATTTATAATGCAGGTGACGTATTTTCCGAGGGGGGAAGAGGGGGAGGTGGGCGGGGGAGGGGGGGTTATGTATAGCAACGGGTGGTTGACATAACCTCGCAGATATGCTTAGAATTTCCGTTCATCCGGGTCCTGCGAAGCTCCCTTTCCAAGACGAAAATGGCGCGCGCTGATTGGCCCTTACGTCCACCGCGGCGACCAGCGATTGGCCACGACCGGTTGCATGGGCGAAGGGGGTTGGTGGCCGCGTTATCGTGCTAGGTCGCGCTTTGGCCCACGGGCGCCTCTGGTTGGGCTCTTTCTTACCCATGGCGGGAGGCAAGGGCGCGCTTGCAAGAGTCAAGGCGACGGGTGGGTGGGGGGGATTATTGCAAGCTTACCCTATTGGCTGATTGCAATGCTGCAGATGCGTGATTCAGATATTTTGAAGAGGAGAGAGAGAGAGAGAGAGATAGAGAGGGAGGGAGGGAGAGAAAGAAAGAGAGAATGAGATAGATAGATGGATAGAGAGACAGAGATGCAGAGAGAGAGAGAGAGAGAGAGAGAGAGAGAGAGAGAGAGAGAGAGAGAGAGAGAGGATATTATATATATATATCATATATATAATATATATATATATA
>NW_028234410.1:2086602-2091602 GCF_977035675.1 Penaeus japonicus
TTTTGTTTAGTTTTTTTGTTATTAATTCCGAGAGATAGATAATCGTATTTGAATTTCTATTTCCTATCATGTTGTTGATATAAGCCTCCTTTTCATGTCTCCCTTTCAATACCCTCCCTCTTTCCCCCTTTCCCTTTGCTGACCCTGGTTTAATACCTCCTTTTTTGCCCTTCACGCCTTACTCTCCCCTCTCCCTCCCCTGCCTTTTCCACACGCCTTCTCCAAGTTCCCACCCCCCTTCACACACACACACACACACACACACACATACACCCATTCCCCTCTTCCCTCCCCCCTCCCCCTCCTCGTCGCCTGATTTCCCCATCGTGTCACCGGATTTCCCTCCCCAAGGCCCTCCCTGATTCATAATCCCCTCCTCAGTGACCCGTTTTCACCTTCCCTCCATCTCCTTCCCTCCATCTCCTCCTTCCCTCCATATCCCACCTCCCCTCCATCTGCCACCTTCCCTCCATCTTACTCCTTCCCTCCATCTTCCACCTTCCCTCCATCTCCTACCTTCCCTCCATCTTCCACCTCCCCTCCACCTCCAAGACGTCCGGTTAACCCCAGCATCCTTTACAAGAATCGAGATCCTGTTGTTTACGGCGTCCCTCGAGATGTTGTTGTTTACGGCGTCGCTCGAGATCCTGTTGTTTACGGCGTCCCTCGAGATCCTGTTGTTTACGGCGTCCCTCGAGATGTTGTTGTTTACGGCGTCCCTCGAGATCCTGTTGTTTACGGCGTCCCTCGAGATCCTGTTGTTTACGGCGTCCCTCGAAATGTTGTTTACGGCGTCCCTCGAGATGTTGTTGTTTACGGCGTCGCTCGAGATCCTGTTGTTTACGGCGTCGCTCGAGATCCTGTTGTTTACGGCGTCCCTCGAGATGTTGTTGTTTACGGCGTCCCTCGAGATCCTGTTGTTTACGGCGTCGCTCGAGATCCTGTTGTTTACGGCGTCCCTCGAGATGTTGTTGTTTACGGCGTCCCTCGAGATCCTGTTGTTTACGGCGTCCCTCGAGATCCTGTTGTTTACGGCGTCGCTCGAGATCCTGTTGTTTACGGCGTCGCTCGAGATCCTGTTGTTTACGGCGTCCCTCGAGATCCTGTTGTTTACGACGTCCCTCGAAATGTTGTTTACGGCGTCCCTCGAGATCCTGTTGTTTACGGCGTCGCTCGAGATCCTGTTGTTTACGGCGTCGCTCGAGATCCTGTTGTTTACGGCGTCCCTCGAGATCCTGTTGTTTACGGCGTCCCTCGAGATCCTGTTGTTTACGGCGTCCCTTGAGATCCTGTTGTTTACGGCGTCGCTCGAGATCCTGTTGTTTACGGCGTCCCTCGAGATCCTGTTGTTTACGGCGTCCCTCGAGATGTTGTTGTTTACGGCGTCCCTCGAGATCCTGTTGTTTACGACGTCCCTCGAAATGTTGTTTACGGCGTCCCTCGAGATCCTGTTGTTTACGGCGTCGCTCGAGATCCTGTTGTTTACGGCGTCGCTCGAGATCCTGTTGTTTACGGCGTCGCTCGAGATCCTGTTGTTTACGGCGTCCCTCGAGATCCTGTTGTTTACGGCGTCGCTCGAGATCCTGTTGTTTACGGCGTCCCTCGAGATGTTGTTGTTTACGGCGTCGCTCGAGATCCTGTTGTTTACGGCGTCCCTCGAGATCCTGTTGTTTACGGCGTCGCTCGAGATCCTGTTGTTTACGGCGTCGCTCGAGATCCTGTTGTTTACGGCGTCCCTCGAGATCCTGTTGTTTACGACGTCCCTCGAAATGTTGTTTACGGCGTCCCTCGAGATCCTGTTGTTTACGGCGTCGCTCGAGATCCTGTTGTTTACGGCGTCGCTCGAGATCCTGTTGTTTACGGCGTCCCTCGAGATCCTGTTGTTTACGGCGTCGCTCGAGATCCTGTTGTTTACGGCGTCGCTCGAGATCCTGTTGTTTACGGCGTCGCTCGAGATCCTGTTGTTTACGGCGTCCCTCGAGATCCTGTTGTTTACGGCGTCCCTCGAGATCCTGTTGTTTACGGCGTCGCTCGAGATCCTGTTGTTTACGGCGTCCCTTGAGATCCTGTTGTTTACGGCGTCCCTCGAGATCCTGTTGTTTACGGCGTCCCTCGAGATCCTGTTGTTTACGGCGTCCCTCGAGATCCTGTTGTTTACGGCGTCCCTCGAGATGTTGTTGTTCCTCGGCGTCCCTCGAGATGTTGTTGTTTACGGCGTCCCTCGAGATGTTGTTGTTTACGGCGTCGCTCGAGATCCTGTTGTTTACGGCGTCCCTTGAGATCCTGTTGTTTACGGCGTCGCTCGAGATCCTGTTGTTTACGGCGTCGCTCGAGATCCTGTTGTTTACGGCGTCCCTTGAGATCCTGTTGTTTACGGCGTCCCTCGAGATCCTGTTGTTTACGGCGTCCCTCGAGATGTTGTTGTTTACGGCGTCCCTCGAGATCCTGTTGTTTACGACGTCCCTCGAAATGTTGTTTACGGCGTCCCTCGAGATCCTGTTGTTTACGGCGTCGCTCGAGATCCTGTTGTTTACGGCGTCCCTCGAGATCCTGTTGTTTACGGCGTCCCTCGAGATGTTGTTGTTTACGGCGTCCCTCGAGATCCTGTTGTTTACGGCGTCGCTCGAGATCCTGTTGTTTACGGCGTCGCTCGAGATCCTGTTGTTTACGGCGTCCCTCGAGATCCTGTTGTTTACGGCGTCCCTCGAGATGTTGTTGTTTACGGCGTCCCTCGAGATCCTGTTGTTTACGACGTCCCTCGAAATGTTGTTTACGGCGTCCCTCGAGATCCTGTTGTTTACGGCGTCGCTCGAGATCCTGTTGTTTACGGCGTCCCTCGAGATCCTGTTGTTTACGGCGTCCCTCGAGATCCTGTTGTTTACGGCGTCCCTCGAGATCCTGTTGTTTACGGCGTCGCTCGAGATCCTGTTGTTTACGGCGTCGCTCGAGATCCTGTTGTTTACGGCGTCCCTCGAGATCCTGTTGTTTACGGCGTCCCTCGAGATCCTGTTGTTTACGGCGTCCCTCGAGATGTTGTTGTTCCTCGGCGTCCCTCGAGATGTTGTTGTTTACGGCGTCGCTCGAGATCCTGTTGTTTACGGCGTCCCTCGAGATCCTGTTGTTTACGGCGTCCCTTGAGATCCTGTTGTTTACGGCGTCGCTCGAGATCCTGTTGTTTACGGCGTCGCTCGAGATCCTGTTGTTTACGGCGTCCCTTGAGATCCTGTTGTTTACGGCGTCCCTCGAGATCCTGTTGTTTACGGCGTCCCTCGAGATCCTGTTGTTTACGGCGTCCCTCGAGATCCTGTTGTTTACGGCGTCCCTCGAGATCCTGTTGTTTACGGCGTCCCTCGAGATCCTGTTGTTTACGGCGTCCCTCGAGATGTTGTTGTTCCTCGGCGTCCCTCGAGATGTTGTTGTTTACGGCGTCCCTCGAGATCCTGTTGTTTACGGCGTCGCTCGAGATCCTGTTGTTTACGGCGTCCCTCGAGATCCTGTTGTTTACGGCGTCCCTCGAGGTGTTGTTTACGGCGTCTTTGTTTTTTTTCTTCTTTGTTTTTGTCTTTGTTTCTGTCTTTGTTTTAGTCGTTGTTTTTGTCTTTATTTTGTGTTTGTTTAATGTCTTTGATTTATATGTTTGTCTTTATCTTCGTCTTTGTTTTTGTTTTGTCGTTGTTTTTGTCTTTATTTTGTGTTTGTTTAATATATTTGTTTTTGTTTTTGTCTTTGTCTACATCTTTGTCCTTGTCTCTGTCTTCCTCTTCTTCTTTGTCTTTGTCTTTATATATGTCTTTGTCTCTCTTCTTCTTTGTCTTTATTTTTGTCTTTGTTTTTATCTATGTCTTTGTCTATGTCTTTGCTTTGTCTTTGTCTTTATCTTCATCTTCATCATTATCATTATCATTATTATCATCATCATCGTCATTGTTATCATCATCATCATCATTATCATTATTATCATCATCATTATTATTATTATTATTATTTTTATTATCAACGTTATTGTTAACACTATATTATTATATCATTTTTATCATTATCACCATCATCATTATCATTTTCATCATTATCCTTGTTATTATTATTATAAGTAGTATTATTAACATTGTCATCATCATTATTATTATCATTATCATTACCATCATCATCATCACTCTCATCATCATCATCCTCACCATCATCATTGCCCTCACCCCCATCATCACCACCACTATCATCATTACCCTCACCCTCATCATCATCATCATCACCATCATCATCATTATCTCTCTATATAAAATTCATTTATTTATTCATTCCTCACTTCACCTCTTCATCTATCATATCACAGAATGTATTCATGAATCTAAAACAATGAAGCTCAAAGCCACATTTATTATATAATCAAAATAAATATATATATATATTTTTTTTTTTAATGGATTGTTTTGTTTTCTCCTTTTTTTTTTTTTTTTTTTTTTTTTTTTTTTTTGGGGGGGGGGCATTTTTCTTCAAGTAGATATACTGGTATATAAAAAGTCTTGATATATATTATTCTTATGGTGATTGGACAGGTTGCAATGACGGTACAGAGGCATTGAAAAAAAAAAAAAAACTGATTAGTTTATGTAAATTTTTTTTTTCTTTTTTTTTAATAACTTCTCCATTTTTCATGCTAGATAGGTTTAGAATTTACCATGTGATATTTCTCCACCAAAATGATTGAAGAAAATCCAAACTTGATGTCAGTTCTAAGTCAGTTTACAGCGAAAAATTAATAAAATCACATAGTTAGCCCGTGCTTTGTCTAAGATCATATAGAACATAAAAAAAAAATAATGAAAAACAAAATCAACATAAGAACTAGAGCACTTGAAAAAAGAAATGATAATGAAAAAAGAAAAAAATCATACTTATCTTAATGCGTTTGGTATCAGAAGATCAGAAAAAGGTCTTTTAATGAATCATAAATGTATCATAAACATGTGTTATGATAAAAGAAGCACATATCGAGAACACGT
>NW_028234410.1:2126663-2130682 GCF_977035675.1 Penaeus japonicus
ATATATATATATGTATGTAAGTCATGTAACTATGCAAACAATATAGATATGTAGGATAGAAAGATAGTATATAGAAATATACGATAGCTAGATTAGATAGCTGGATCTACAGACCTACAAGTAAATAGGTATAAAAAAATACACCCACCACACCACCAACACCCCACACACCCCACCCACACACACAACTCACACAATAATAAAATAAATAAAAATAAAATATTATATATAAATATTATTCTATATATATATAACTAAATTATACTACATACAAGAAATAATATACATATATAAATGACAATAAATATATATATATATATCTATTATCTATAAATATATCTATATCTATAAATATATAAATCTAAATATATATATATATCTATATAATATATATATATATATGTGAATCTATATATAATTTATATATATATCTATATAAATGAATATATATGAATCTATCTATATATCATAAAAATATATAAATAAATTAAATATATATTATATATATATAAACTAAAGAATATATATCCAAATAGATATTTGTAGTCCACACATACACACACACCACACACACCACCCACACACACACACACACACCACACACAACAACACTCACACAACACACGACCGCACACAGTAGATATATATTTATATTTTAGATATTATTTTGTATATTTTATATGATCGTATTGATATATAGCATATATTATATATATATATCTATTTATATTATATATATATTTATATATTATAGTCACATAATATTAATTATATTATATAAGTACGTACACACACACCACAACACACCACACCACACTTCACACCACGCCACACACATCACAGTATACACATCACACCCCGACACTTACATCACAAATTATATAGTTATTATATCTAAATATTATATATATATATTATATTATATATATATATTATATATATGTTGTTTGCGATTTGTACAATGTTATTATGTGTTTACATATGTATATCTGGTATAATTTTATCTATATTTTTTATTATTTTATTATCATAGTGTGAGGTGTTGTTTTAATATTTAATTTTAATATTTTTTAATAATAGATTGGGGACATATTTATTATATTTTTTTTATTTTTTATAAAAAATTATTTTTTTTTTATTTTTTATTAGTGTTGGGGGGGTGGGGGGGGGGGGGGTGGGGTGTGGGTGTGGATGGATATTTATAATATTTTTATTATATAATTTATTATTATAATTAAGAATTTTATTATTTTTATTTTATAATTAGTATTTTTTATAATATTATATAATGTGGGAAAAATTATTTTATATTTTTATAATATATAATTTTTTGTTGGGGGGGTTATTTGATTTATTAATCTTATATTAAATTTTTAAATAATAGAATATATTTTTTTATTTTTATGTTGGGGGGGGGGGGGGGGGGTGTGTGTGGTTTTTTTTTTTTATATATTATATAATTATTTAAATTATTATATAATTATTATAATATTATTAACTTATATATATTTATTTTATATATTATTTATAAAAATTTTTTTTTAATATTTTTAACATACTTAAATATACATTAATATTTATATTTATAATTTTTAAAAATATATTTATATTTTTTTTATATATATTACTTTTTTATACATATATTTTTTAAAATTTAATTTTTTTATTTATTTTTTATATATATTTTTTAATTATAATTAATTTTTTTATTTCATTCACCACACACACACACACACAAAACCAACACCACACACAACCCACACACACACACACCACACACACACACACACACTATTTATTTTATATATATATATATTAATATATTATTTATATATTTTATATATTTTGGGACATTTTATGTGTGCATATGTATATCTGGATTTTTATTTATATATATATTTTTATTTTTATTCTTTATATACATAGTAGTTGATTATAGATTGATAAATATATTATGTTTTTTTTTATTATTTTTTAATTTAGGAATAATTAATTATATATTTTTTTTTATATTTTTTAGTTGGTGTGGTGTGTGTGTGTTTGGGGGGGTTGTTTTTGGGGTGTGTGTGGGTGTGTGTGTGTGTGTGGGGGTGTGTGTGTTGTGTTTTGTGTGTTGTGATTTTTATATAATATATTATATATATTTTTTTATATAGTATATTATTTATACATATATATTTATAAAGATTTTTATAAAAAGAAATTATTATATAATAATATATATATATATATATATATATATAAATGTGGATAATTTGTTATATATATATATATTTATATATAGGGATATTTTTATAATATTTTTTTTTTTATATTTAATATATTTTTAATGTTTATATATTTGAATATTTATATAAATATTTTTATATATATATATATTTTTATTATTTTTTAATATAATATATAATTTATTAATATATGTTTGTGTGTGTGTGTGTGTGGGTGTGTCTGTGTGTGGGTGTGTGTTGTGTGTGTGTGTGTGTGTGTATATATAAATATATATTTATATATTTTATTATATATATCTTTTTAAATAAAATATTTTAATTTATATATACATTATTTAACATATGATATAACAACATTACATATACATTTTTATATATATATATTTATATATATTATTAATATATATATATATATTATATATATATATTTATATTTTTTATATTATTATATTTTATATATATATATACATATTATAATATATTTATATATATATTTAATTTATATTATGTTATAAAAATTATATATACAAAATTTTATTTTTTATATATATATATTTATATATATTATATATATACATATAATATAATATTTATACATATTCTGTTTTAGATATAGATAAATAGATAGTTCTCAAGCCATCCATCTTTTCCGTAATAATAAAAATTTGTTTTCTTTAATTTTTCCATCCATTCCATGCTCCTATGTAATGCCCCAATGTGGAAAGTGTCACGCTAAGAAAAACAAGTCACTCGCAGGGGGACAGAATTGATCTGTTGTCTTATTTATAGAAAATCTTTATATTACTGCAGATCAGCGTTTTTTTTGGACACGCCGCCCGCCGCCCGCGACGCCCGAGCCGAAACGACGCCTGTAACAGCTTTAAAAATCTTATTCACGGGGAAAAGTTTTTATTCACCTTCGTGTTTTCGCTTCGTTTCTTTCTTAATTTTCGGTCTTTTAGTTTTCTCTCTTGTTTTCTCTCTTTTTGCTTTCCTCCCTCTCTCTCTCTCTTCTCTCTCTCTCTTCTCCCCTCTTCCCCTCATATTATATAATTTTATATATATATATATATATATATATATAAAATATATATATATATATTATATATATATATATATATTTATCTATCAATCAAGGCCCCTTTTCTCTCTCCGATCCTTTATATCTATTATCTATCTATTATCTATCTTTTTTCTATCTATATTTTATTATATTATATATTTATAACTATATATATATTTTTTCTCTCTCTCTCTCTCTCTCTCTTTTCTCTTCCCCTCATCTCTCTTCTCTCCCTCTCCCCTCTCCTCTCTCTCTTTCTCTCTTCTCTATCATTGTCTATCTATATATCTATTTCTCTCTCTCTCTCTCTCTCTCTCTTCTTTCTCTCTCTCTTCTCTCTCTTCTCTCTCTCTCTCTCTCTCTTTTCCTCTTCAAAGTTTCGAATTTACGCTTGCAGATTGCAATAGGCAATAGGTAAGTTGCATATCCCCCCCCCACCGTTTGCCTTGTTTTTGCAAGCGGCCCTTGTCCGCCATGGGTAAGAAAGAGCCCAACAGAGGGCGTGGGCAAAAGGGGGACCTAGCCGATAACGCGGGCACCACCCCCTTCGCCCCTGCACCCGGGCGTGGCCAATCGCTTTGGGCGCGCGGTGGACGTAAGGGCCCAAACAGCGGCGCCAACGTCTTGGAAAGGGAGCTTCGCTGGACCCGGGTGAACGAAAATTTTAAGCATTTTCTGCGAGGGTTTTGTCAACCACCGTTGCTATACATAACCCCGCCCACCTCCCC
>NW_028234410.1:2130782-2133282 GCF_977035675.1 Penaeus japonicus
AATAATGATGATAATGACAATTATATCAAAGATGGTAATATTGATATTAACAGAAAATTATGAAAATGGTAATAGTGATAGTAATATCATTAACAATACCATTAATAATGATAAAACAAAAGACAATATGACTAGTGATAGCTTAATAGAAATATTATTAATTGTTTATATAACAACTAAAAAAGATAAAAAGATGTAGTTAATATCTTTATCACCATTAGCATTGCTATCTTAATAACAAATTATTGATAATGATAACAATTTCAATAGAGATGATGATAAGAATTATGATGAATATGCTAATGATAACAATAGCAATGATAATAGTAATGCTAATTCTGATAATGATGATGGAATAATGATAATAATAAAATCATAGATAATGACAATTGAAATAATGATAATAATAATAGTAATTATTATAATGATTATAAAATTGATGTTGATAATAATATTAATGATAACATCAATAATGATTATAATGATGGTGATAACAATATCAATGATAATGAAAATAATATCAGTGATATGATGACGATAGCAATAATATTGATAATGATAATGATGATAATAATGATAATAATAATGATGATAATAATAATAATATTAATAATAATGATGATAACCATGAGGATGATAATCATAATGATAACAACTATGATAATGATGATAATAATAGGATAGTGATAATAGTGATGATTATAATCATATCAATAATTGCAGTTATAGTAGTAGGAATAATAATAATACCAATAATAATAATAATGAAAATCATGCTAATGATAATGATAATAATAATAATAACAATAATAATAATAATAATAATGATAAATATTATGATATTAATAATAATGATAACCATATGCTAATGATAATCATAATCATTAATTGTATTAGTGTTGTTATAATAACAACAATAATATCCAGATGATGGTGTTAGTAACAGTAATAATAATGATCATTATCATGATCATCATTATTATCATATTGGTATTATTACTATCATTATTACTATTATCATTATAATTATCATATTTATCATCAGCTTTATCAATTTAATTATAATCATCATTTTCCTCATCACCATTATCATCATTACCATCATTCCCATTATCATCACCGTAATTGTTATTATCATCCTTTATAATTATCATTTAACATTTCAGTTAACATTAACGCCTCATTAATATCATATTAAACGCCCCCTCATTAATATCTTATTATAAAAAATGATAATAATATCGAAAATAAATAATATAAAAATAATAAATAAAAGAATATAATGATAATGATTATATTATCATAGTACTTCAGACACCAATCCAACTCATCATAACAGTATTGCAAGCAACATTCATTGCATTGCATCCTGCTTTGATTTCACTCGTTGGTTGCAGCCCTGGTATGTGGATTTCATTTGCAACAGCGCTGTGCCTGAATATGCAGTGTTTTGCAATCAATCAGTGTGTTTGTGAACGATATTGTTAACTGAAGGTATGTGTGACTGCAAAATAATTTTGTATATTGTCATTCTTTGCTTATGTTGATCTGAATTATATGTGGTTGCAGAGTGGAGGATTTGCAATATGGCAGGATGCGGGTGGATTATGAGTGGCTTGTAATGGGGATTGATGTGATTGCACCGTGGGTGTCATGGCTGTTTTTGTGTGACTGCATTGATATATATTGCATTTGATTGTATTACAGATAGATGCTGTTGTTGCAAATGTATGGGTATAATTATAGTCATTGCAATTATGTATGATGGTAGTAATATTAAGTTGGTTGTTATTAAGGTGGATGTAGTAGTAACACGGATGGATGGGCGCGGTTGTAATATCGACGGATGCGGTTGCAGTGAAAGTGGGCGCGGTTGCAGTATCAATGGATGTTACTGCAGTATGGATTGGTAGGATTGGATGCCACTTCGATTGGGTGTGGTTGCGGTTGGATTGCGAGTGATTGTAGATGCGTTGCAATGTTATCTAAATTTCTTGCAATGTTGGGTGGAAGATCGAGCGAGGGATGTTGTTCATCAACGTCATTTGCAAAGACTGTAGTTTTGTTGCAACAGAGTGTATGTGATTATAGGATTGGTGAATGGACTGCAGTGTAGACGGATGTGGTTGCAGTGTGAATAAGTGCCGTTGCAATATGGGCGGATGTGGTTGCAGTCCGGCGGCCATGCGAGCGCGGGTGTGGGAGAGAGAGAGCCTAAGGTCGCAGTGCGGGCGTGTGGGCGGGTGTGGTTGCAGGGTTGCAGTAGAGGAGAGGCAGTGGCGGTGGCACAGCGAGTCCGCGCGGCCTGCCTGCCTGCCTGCCTGCCTCGCGCCGCCGTACTCACACTCGCCCTCGCGACAATGAACCAACGTACTCACGGGCGCGGATCAATAACCCAGCGCCGCGCGGGAGGGGGCGTGTCCGACCTCATCTCTCGGACCCTCAACCCCCGCCGACGCCAGCCAATCAGCGCCGCGCAGGCCGACGTCCCCGTGCGCGA
>NW_028234410.1:2143282-2145782 GCF_977035675.1 Penaeus japonicus
CTCTCTCTCCTTAAACTTCTTTCAATCCGCTGTCTTGTGGAAGTTTTGATTGAAAGTGCCTCTTATAAACTACTTCTTGATCGTGGATTCCACTTTAAATACTTCTTCTTAATTTCTTCTTTTTCTTCTTATTTTTCATTTCTTGTTTTTTTTCTTCTTTCGAAATATGTAAATATGATTTGAGTTGAGTTTCCCTTTTATCTTTTATTGGCTTTTTTCTTTTTTTACGGAGAAAAGGATGAAACTTTTGTCTTTGTATCCTTTGTGTCTTTGTTTGTGTCTTTGTTTGTGTGTCTTGTGATTCGTTGTTCTTTGCGCTTCGGTTAGTTCCTTTGTTTGTTTTGTTTGTTTGTTTGCTTTGTTCATTGTTTTGTTTGTTTGGTACTTTGGTGTTCTTTGTTGTCTTCTTATGTATTTGGGTTTCTTTGTTCGTGTTTTTGTTGTTATAATCGTTTCTTTGTCTTTTCTTTGTTTTGTCTTTTTCGTGTTGTTTTTTTATTATAATTTTCTTGGTTTGAAGTATAAGTATTTTTTTCTGTAAATTGATTTTATTCTCTTTGTTTTACGTTTGTGTGTAAGTGTGTTTGTCATCCATTATTTCGTTGTGTCTTTGTCATGCATTGTATTTGTTCCTTTTCATGATTATCTTTTCTTGTAGCAAATCTTTCAAGTCATTTAATTTATTTTTCTTCAACATTGATTTTCTTTATAATTTTAATGTTTTTGTTTTTGATTTAGTAAATTATTTTCTTAATTTCGTAAAGTATCTTTGTAACGGACTCCTTCGTGAGAGATTAAGTTCATTTGTTTTCTGACGGATATGACTCGTTAAGTAACGGATTCCCTTCTTTTCCTAACGGATTTTCTTTGTTTTGTAACGGATTTTCTTTGTTTTCAAACGGATTTTCTTTGTTTCTCAACGGATTTTCTTTGTTTTCAAATGGATTTCCTTTGTTTTTTTTTCGTTTGAGTTTTTGTTTTGTTTGTTGTTTTTGTGGTATTTGATGTTTATTGTGGTAACGGATTTTCTTTGTTTTGCAACGGATTTTCTTTGTTTTCAAACGGATTTTCTTTGTTTTCAAACGGATTTTCTTTGTTTCTCAACGGATTTTCTTTGTTTTCAAATGGATTTTCTTTGTTTTGAAACGGATTTTCTTTGTTTTGCAACGGATTTTCTTTGTTTTGTAACGGATTTTCTTTGTTTTCAAACGGATTTTCTTTGTTTCTCAACGGATTTTCTTTGTTTTCAAATGGATTTTCTTTGTTTTGTAACGGATTTTCTTTGTTTTGCAACGGATTTTCTTTGTTTTGCAACGGATTTTCTTTGTTTTGTAACGGATTTTCTTTGTTTTCCAACGGAATTTCTTTGTTTTGCAACGGATTTTCTTTGTTTGTTTTGCAACGGATTTTCTTTCTTTCGTAACGGATTTTCTTTGTTTTGTAAAGGATTTTCTTTGTTTTGCAACTGATTTTCTTTGTTTTGCAACTGATTTTCTTTGTTTTGCAACTTATTTTCTTTGTTTTGCAACGGATTTTCTTTGTTTTGCAACGGATTTTCTTTGTTTTGCAACGGATTTTCTTTGTTTTGCAACGGATTTTCTTTGTTTTGCAACGGATTTTCTTTGTTTTGTAACGGATTTTCTTTGTTTTGCAACGGATTTTCTTTGTTTTGCAACGGATTTTCTTTGTTTTGCAACGGATTTTCTTTGTTTTGCAACGGATTTTCTTTGTTTTTTTGCAAAGGATTTTCTTTTTACAACGGATTTTCTTTGTTTTCAAACGGATTTTCTTTGTTTTGCAGCAGATTTTCTTTGTTTTGCAACGGATTTTCTTTATCTGTTTTGCAGCAGATTTTCTTTGTTTTGCTACAAATTTCCTTCATTTCGTAACGAATTTTCTTGTCTTTTTTGCAATATATGTTCTTTGTTTCTCAACAGATTGTCGTTGTTTTGCAACATATTTTCTTTGTTTTACAACATACTTTCTTTCGCAAGAGCAGATCTTTTTTGTTTTGCGACATAATTTATTTAATTCACAACAAATTTACTGTTATTGAAAACATGTTTTTTTTTTTTTTACTTTGTAATATATTTTCTTAGTTGTGCAACATTTTTGTTTTCAACATACTTTCTTTGATTTGCATTTATATCTCTTTTCCAACATACCTTATTTACTTTGCAATATATTTTCTTTGCTTCGCAGCAGATTTTATTTGTGTTGCGATAAACTTGTTTGGGAATAAACTTTATATGTTTTGCAACTTATTGCATTTGTTTAGCGACGCGTTTTCTTTGTTTTACAACAGATTGTCTTTGTTTTGGCAAATATTTTCTTTAATTCACAACAAATTTCCTTTGATTCAAAACACATTTTTGCAACAAACAATTCTCTGCTTTGCAATACATTTTCTTTTTCGTTTTGCTACATACTTTCTTTGTTTCGCAACATATTTTCTGGTTCGCAACTGACTTGCTTTTATTTGCAATATCATCTCTTTGGT
>NW_028234410.1:2151563-2154063 GCF_977035675.1 Penaeus japonicus
TATAGATATATATATATGCTTTTATAGGTAGGTTTGATAAGTTGTTAGATAGATAGATAATGACAGGTCAGATTAGATCAGTTACACAGGACAATCAGACAGGCCACAGAGAGGAGAGAGAGAGAGATACGAGAGCGAGAGAGTAGGTGAGAGAGAGAGAGAGAGAGAGAGAGAGAGAGAGAGAGAGAGAGAGAGAGAGAGAGAGAGAGAGAGAGAGAGAGAGACTAACATACACAGAGAACAGGAGCAATAATAAAACAAAACAGATGCAAGAGTTGGCACAAACGAGCAGAGGAAGAAGGGCGACGGCTTAGAAGTGGAGGGGGGAGAGGGGGAGAGGGGAGAGGGGGAAGGGGGAAGGGGGAGGGGAAGGGGGAGGGAAAATGCGGGAGGACTGAAGGGGTGTAGGGTGATGAGGGCAAAACCTTGGGGGGAGGGGGAGGGAAAGGGGGGGAGGAGGACGGAGAGATTTAGGGAAGGAGGAAAAGGGAGAGGGGGAATGGAGAGGGAATGGAATGATGAAGGAGGGTAAGAAGGAAGAGAAGGACGAGAGAAAATGGAGGAGGAGGAGGAGATGGGGGCGTAAAGGAAAGGAGGGAAAAAAGAGGAATGAGAAGGGAGAATGAGGGCGGGAGGGGAGGGGAGGGGAGGGGAGGGGGAGGGAGGGAGGGAGGGTAGGGGTGGGAGGAAGAGGAGAGAGAGGTAGGACGAAAAGGGAGAGATAGTGAGCGAGAGGAGAGAGAGGAGAAGAGAGGAGAGAGAGAGAGAGAGAGGTAAGAAAAGGGTGAGAGAGTGATTGAGAGAGAGAGAGAGAGAGAGAGAGAGAGAGAGAGAGAGAGAGAGAGAGGGGGAGGGGGGACAGACAAAGACACAGACAGACAAACAAACAGACAAACAGACAGACAGGCAGACAAGCAGCCAGACAGAGCAAGGCCCCCCCGACACATGACAAACAGGTTCATGACCCGCGCCTCCGACCCGCCCTTCCCCCTCCCCTTCCACCCCCCACCCCCACCCTACCCTCACCGACCCCCAACCACCACCCACCCCACCCGCTACCCACCCCACCCCACCCCACCCATCCCCTCCACGAGAAAAATCAAAATAAAGGCGCCGATTAATCCAAATGTCATGGCCACCCGCGCTCCTTTTCATGGCCCATCACTGATCCCCAGGCCATTGCCGTGTGCTTCCCCTACCCTACATTCACCCCATACCACCCGGCCCCCCACGCAAACTCGTCCCCTGGCCCTGCCTGCCCCTCGCGTTGGCTCGGGACTCGCAGGCATGATCGGGATTCCTGCCTGCCCTAGACAGGCAGTTTGCTTGCCTTTCCGTTGCCGTTCCGGCCGGTCCTGTCCTGGACCGTGCGTGCTAGACCTGCCGGGCCGGCCTATCCTTGTCCGGTCCTTCATTGAGCACGGCCTGCGGCCCCTTCTTTCCCGCCATGTCCTTCCCGTTTGCGCCCATGAGGCCCTAGCGGGCCGCCACTCTGACCCCCGCAAAGGCGCACCGTCTGGCAGAGTGCCCGCTGCCCGCCGGTGCCCGGCAGAGGCCCGATGGGACACATTGCAATGGGAGCAGTCAACGGGGCTAGCCCGAGGCAATGTAGTGCGAAAGCCCCGGGCAGCACCCCCGCACCCGCTCCGGGGACCTCGGGCGAGCGGGGAGCGCGGGACCATAACCGCCCGACGTCCGCGACCGGCCATGGCCCGGGAGGCGGTGTGAGAGCCACAGGCCTCCCAACCCTTCCTCCCCGATCCTTCAATCATCAATCAGGAAGGACGGATGACACACATCTACCCAGACGCACATCTACCCTTAAGCACCTACTCCGTCGCATCTACCCCAGGGCATCTACCGTCGTATCTACCTATCCATCTATCCCCCTACTATCCATTTATCCTCCAACTATCCATCTATCTCCCTACTATCCATCTATCCCCCTACTATCCATCTATCCCCTACTATCCATCTATCCCTCTACTACCCATCTATCTCCCTACTATCCATCTACCCCCCTACTATCCATCTATCCCCCTACTATCCATCTATCCTCCAACTATCCATCTATCTCCCTACTATCCATCTATCCCCCTACTATCCATCTATCCCCTACTATCCATCTATCCCTCTACTACCCATCTATCTCCCTACTATCCATCTACCCCCCTACTATCCATCTATCCCCCTACTATCCATCTATCCTCCAACTATCCATCTATCCCCCTATTATCCATCTATCCCCCTACTATCTATCAATCTCCCTACTATCCATCAATCTCCCTACTATCCATCTATCCCCCTACTATCCATCTATCCCCCTACTATCCATCTATCCCCTACTATCCATCTATCCCCTACTATCCATCTATCCCCCTACTATCCATCTATCCCCTACTATCCATCTATCCCCTACTATCCATCTATCCCCTACTATCCATCTATCCCCCTACTATCCATCTATCCCCCTACTATCCATCTACCCTCCTACTATCCA
>NW_028234410.1:2164063-2171563 GCF_977035675.1 Penaeus japonicus
AAAACTAATCAGTGGAACTTTGAAATCAAACAAACTGCACAATTCAACCTACCTATAGTCTTCTTGCTTTGTGCTGTCTTCTTCTGCTGAGCTGTGGCACCACCGCCAGATACTTTCTGCTGCTGAGCTTTATTGGGGGGCTTCTGTGTTGCAGCCTGCTGAGGCCGCGCGGCAGGCTTGGGTCCATTCTTGCGCTGGTTCCCTGGGGGCGGCGCAGCACTGCTCTTGGGGACTGTTGTGGCAGAGGTTTTCGGGCCTCGCTTGCTTGGCGCTGTGCCAATCTCTGGCTCCGATTCTGATGATCCCCTGGTTGCGCCAAGGATATGCCACAGTTAGAGTTATCATGAAGGCTTTTTTTTTTTAAACAAAGAAGTAAGTTTAAAGTGAAAATATGTTTGGAAAAGATTAAATACTGAATAAATGAAATTAATATATAAGTTAATGTTCTAAAAGCAACAAAAAACATTTAAAAAAATAATGCTTATACACAAAAATTATATACATAAATAAGAAACACATCAAAATCTTCATTTAAATCATTCAAACAGGAAACTAAAAAAACAAAAAACACAGGACCCCAGTTTAAAGAGGCCAAAAAGTATTTCAAATCATCAAGAATAACAAGAACTCATTTTTAAAAACACAGTCTAGGAAACAGCAAGTATTGGTGTCAGAAAAAGTAACAATTATGACAATTACATCACTCTTAGAGACGATACCCCAATCAAGCATGCAAGGGCCACACTGACCCTCACTTAATTTTTGTTTCATACAAAAACTATGCATTGCATATGCACCTTCATGACTAAATGTCCTCTTCATAATGAACTAATAACTTAAAAAATTAATAAATAAAGAAGTCTTTCACACTAAGAACAGAAAACCTTTCCTAATTTACTCAATACATTTCTTTATCTGTGCTCATTTGTATCATATCTAAAAGAAAAGAAAACTTAAAAATACTGAAGAATCCTTACACTATAAATTCTTCTAAAAAAAATGAATAATCTTAAACTACATTTCTATTAATCAGTAAAAAAAATAATAAATATGATATCAAAATGCAAAATAATGCATATAAACATTCAAACTGTCATACAGTGGCATACACTTGGGAGGATAAGGGGAGTACCTGCCTCCTAATTGTATCCAGAAAAGGGTTAAAAATGCTTAAAAAGCAAAGTGACACACTTATCTGGATCAGGAATCTTTGAAAGAGTCATATAGGCAGGGTCAGTGATATCTCACCAAGTGTCTGGCCCTGTTTTAGTACACTGCAACATACATAAAGATACAAACACACATAAACACAAATACAAACACGCATACACATACGCACACACACACACGCATGAACACACACACGCACATACGCACACACACTCATGCAAGCACACACATGCACGCACTTACACAAGAACACACATATTTTCCAAAGAGGTTGAAATCAATACACAATTCACACAGAAACATTCAACACACGAAAAAGAAGGAGAAGGAGAAGGAGAAGGAGAAGGAGAAGGAGAAGGAGAAAGGGAAGGAGAAGGAGAAGGAGAAGGAGAAGGAGAAGGAGAAGGAGAAGGAGAAAAGGAAGGAGAAGGAGAAGTGAAAGTGAGAGGATGAATATGAGGAAAAATTATAATATAAATAACATGAAAGAAAATAAATTAATAGTAGAAGTAACTATGATAATTCCTTTCCATGCATATCCTTAATTATAAAGAAGAATGGCAGTCAACATGACTTTTTTTTACCCCTCTCTTCATAAATAAATGGAAGTTCCTATATGTAGTTTCCTGGACATTTTAGTCTTCAGCTAGATGAGGGGAAGGCCAACTAGAAACAAGGCTTAGCTTTGTGGAGTACATAAGTGTTAACCCTATGATGACGGTGCGTCATACCCGTGTGACACAGCTAAATGCCCGATGACGGGGTGACACACAAGTGTGACGTTCCCGATGCAATATTGCATAGGCCCTGCGTAGGGGGTTTCCACTTATCGCCGGGCCCGTCGGGATTGGGTTAATAATGTAGTGCCCTGAAAAAAGGGTAACATGTTCAACAGAACTTGTCCTTGGATGTGGCACTTCAACCTTGAGTACAGTGGGGGATTAAGATGAAGAAATGTCTAATTCATGTTACAGAGTGTCCTTTGTAATTTGTTTTTGTCTTTTTTTTTTGTTCTGTATATCGGGATTATGACGAGTGGCGGGCAAGGTTAGGTTGGTAAGGTGCAACCCACAGGCTACCTGGTGAGGGGACGGGTCTGTGGGGGTTTGGCAGGAGGGGGTTCCTTCCCCCCTTTGGGAGCCTGTGTAGGGATAGAAGGCTTCTGGGGGGAGTCCCGGTCAGTGGAAGCAGCACGGGATCGGGCACGGCTTCTGCAACACATGCAGGTAACAGCATTAAGTATGGGTGAAGCACAAACTGAAAACATTATTGGCGGACACACGCCAGCACAGCCAACATGCCGATGCAAGCCAGGCTGCCGCGCTACATTCCTAACAAAAGTGCAGTACACTTAGCCTCCAAAGCAACATGGATCCACACCCATCAAAACAGGATAAACACAAAATGGCATGCAAAAATAGTTAAACAAATACTTTATAAATGGGAGTGATATAAACTATAACATAGAAGTGATACATAAGGTCAGTAAAAGAGGATTTAGCATATTTATAATTTTCTTAATATGACTTGAACTATATATAGGGAGTGATACAAAAATACAATTCATGGAGTGCAAAATGTCTAATCGTGATATTCATAATAGATTTGGTCAAACAATTAATACATTTAATTACATTGCATAGCTTAACCTAAAAAATTTAATAGATTTACATATAAATATATATATACATATATATATATATATATATATATATATATATATATATATATATATATATATTTATAAAAAAAAATATAAAAAAAAAAAAAAAAAAAAAAAAAAATATATATATATATATATATATATATATGTATATATATATATATATGCATATATACATATGTATATGTATATATGTATATATTAACCCATTATCTAGCCTTGAATGTCTAAATGCGGGGCGTTCGAATTATTAGGCCTAAATCAATTGAATGGCTGGCACAATACTGTGCACTATTTTGATATGCGCGGTACACATGCTGTATACCCGTCCAGATAGGGTTAATATATGTATATATATATATATATATATATATATATATATATATATATATATATATATATATATATATATATATATATATATATATATATATATATATATATATATATATATATATATATATATATATATATATATATATAAAATATATATATTTATATATATATATATATATATATTATATATATATATATATTATATATATATATATATATATATATATATATATATATATATATTTATATATATATATATATATATATATATATATATATATATATATATATATATATATATATAATATATATATAAAATATATACACACACACATATCCATGCATGTTTGTATCCATGTACAAGTGTACACATATATGTATACAAATATTAATGTACATTTAAAATAGTATTAATCACAGAATGGTAAAAACAATTTGATCTTATCATTATTATGTACCACTATTTTTGGCTTTGATACACAGGATCTTTTCACTTGGTTGGACAAATGCAATTTAGTAGGAAATATATCATATTACAGGAATTAAATATTTCAAAACGTTCTGATGACTGTAGTAACATTTGTAAAAACAAAGAGCAGATTTTAAAATGTACAACTGAAAATTCAATAGTTTATTTACAGTTCCTTTAGTCGCCATTTAGTTATCATTTGGTATAAGGGAAAAGAATTCTTCCATCCAAAGGCAACATCATCAACACAAAATGAACGGGAGAAGAAAAACATTTACAGTCCCTCTCCCTTTCTCCCCCCCACCCCCAACATTCAAAAGAACTCTAGTGTCTAGATTAGCCAAAAGACAAGCCATCACACTCCCTAAGAATTCTATCAGGGATCCTAGACGCGTCTCTCACCTCGTGGAAACGGCCGAGGACTGGTCAGTGTCGGAAGAGGACGAGGAGTCCGAAGACGAGGAGGACGACGAGGAAGAAGAGGATGAGGAGGATGACGATGACGATCCGCTGGTTGAGCTTGCCGATTCTGAACTGGTGCTGCGATTCTGTGTGTGGGAGTGAATGTCATGAGAGGGAGCCATGGGACATTTTGTAAAAGTTAGGCGAACATTTGAGAGTATTAATTGTTACTGATTCATCAACTCGTACCTTACTTACAGACAAAACCTTTAATATATTTCTCATGTATATTGAAACTCTTCCTTTCCTTTCTAGTATTATTACTGTATATTTTACAAGTAACAATCCTCTTAAATAAATAAATAAATAAATAATTACATTTATATAAATATACATAAATACATATACATATATATATATATATATAAATATAAATATAAATATAAATATATATATATATATATATATATATATATATATTATATTTTTGTTTATCATTAAATAAACCGTTCTAAAGACTTATATGATCAGTATCATGTAAGTCCATAAAGCTTTCCATGATATCACAAGTAGCACTTTTCCAGGCATTTGCCACAATTTATAAAATTATCCATCTCATTACCTCAGTTTTATTATGACAAAATGAGTCCCAGAGAAATCACCCAGTCATATATAATGACACCTATCATTGATAGAGGACAGGGTCATAAAAGACATGATATATACAAAGACTCATGCACCATTTACCACAGTTATCATTACTAACTGTTAGAGAACATTCTGGGAAATTAACCCTATGATGACGGTGCATCACACCCGTGTGACACAGCTAAAAGCCCGATGACAGGGCGACACACCAGTATGACGTTCCCGATGCAATATTGCATAGGCCCAGCATAAGGGGTTTCCACTTATCGCCGGGCCCGTCGGGATTGGGCTAAGAATCTTGCACCATAGTAGCACTTTATAGGGAATTAATAACATCACACCATAGTTATACTTAATGGGATATTAACCCATTGGTCGCGGTTTTAATAAAATATGTATACAGTCGGATGGCTGGCACGGTGCCATCTGCGTCTACGACCGATTCTGCCTTGGCAGCAAATCATGCCATCTGCTGTCAATAGGTTAATAATCTCGCAATATAGTAATACTTTCTGGGAAATTAATAACCTCACATCATAGCAGTACTTTCAGGGAAATTAATAACCTTACACCACAGTAGTCCGCAATCAGAAAAAAAATGACCTTTTTTGATCAAATACATTAGTATATCATCAAAATTAGTCTCAATTACACATCTCATTTACACTGCCTACCAGCACTTATTACCCATGTTTTTTGATGATTGAATTGTAAACCATATAACACTAATAATATCCCTTGCTGCAGTAAATCTACATAAAAGCTGCATTAGTGGCTATAAACTGTCTTGCATTTAACTGCTGCATTTCAGGTATAGTATTCATAACTCTAGGAAAAGGTCAACAAAATTCCACCACACACATTAATGCATTAGCAGCAGATGGCATGATGAATATATATGAATATATATTTATAAATTTATATATTTATATATATGTATATATATATATATATATATATATATATATTATATATAATATATAATATATAATTTATATATATATATATATATATATATATATATGTATATATAATATATATATATATGTATATATATGTATATATATGTATATAAATGTATATATATGTAAATGTATATATATGTAAATGTATATATATGTAAATGTATATGTAAATGTATATGTATATGTATATGTATATGTATATGTATATGTATATGTATATGTATATGTATATGTATATGTATATGTATATGTAAATGTATATGTATATGTATATGTATATGTATATGTATATGTATATGTATATGTATATGTATATGTATATGTATATGTATATGTATATGTATTTGTATTTATATATATACACTCACTGGCACACACTCACAAGTCAGTACTCGCTGACACAGGCCGCGCTCGCCATAGTAGCTATATCCCGGGCAGAGGAGCTCCACATATCTAGATTATCCTTATATATACATATCTTTTTGTACCAACGAAAAGTCAACTCCCTGCTGCAAGTGTAGTTTTATCTGCACAATTCTTTGCTGATTTACCAAACAGATTTTGAACCAACTGTCTGATAAACTGCCAAGCAATCTCCACAATTTTTTTTTTCATATTTGCAATGACATTGTTTTAGTAAAATTGTAAATATGTGTGTAATCAAATATTGATTTTTCATACTTTTGAATGTAGACTATATACTCTTCATTGCATTAAAGTTACATAACAGGTGCCCTCAAGCACACACCATATGAATCAATAATCTCAAGCTCTCAAAACTCAAGAGTTAACAGTCACCCTGATATCAATGTGCTGGGATTCTTGTAAAAGCGCTTGTGTGATCATGCCTTAACCCATTCAGCCGGACAACGTCATATCACATCATGCGCATATTTCACTCCTGCCAGATGATGTCCTACCATGTCATGATCTCTCCCTCTGAACACAAATTTTACATTGTTGCGTATGTATATACTCATTGGAGTTCCATTTGTATAATTTTTCTTCATTTGGAAAGATAATGTAAACAAATACAAAAATCTCCTCTTAATACCCCAGAGCGAGTGAAAAGTGCTCTGAGAGCCGCAGCACGCCATTGCGCCAGGAGAGGTCTTACACTTGGCCACTGCACGGCATTGGGCAAAAGTAAGCACTGACGCAGATGGGGTAAGCTTCATCTAATATAAATGATGGAGGTTTGCTTTGCTTTGCCAAAACACTGTGTGCTCATAGGCCATAGCAATCATATAAAAATCCAACACTGTTATTGCTAGGGGTATCGTTTGATGCTCTGCTGGCTCTCATGAGGAGGGTTATTTGGGGTGGAGTCCTCCTAGAAATCACATGAGTAATCATGTGCATAATACATGTACATTTATCATTGATACTAACCAAATTCATTACTACTGGAATATACAACTTTGTAATGAGATGCTTTCCTGCTGCCTAACAATATCCAACTTTATGGTTCAGCAGGGGTCACGCATCAGTACAATAAGGGTGTAGAAAAATACAAGATAACAACTGCCTTGCCTATGAAAGCTAGAGTGTCTTTTAGCGTAACTTTCCCAAATCCTACCCAAAACATTATAGAAAATGACATTTAGAAACACAATTTGAAGGAATACACTGCCTAAACAAACTAAACTCTACACTATCTTACCATCATACAGAGAAATTATTGTTGGCCAAGCAATGGTTTGCAACTCCCTTTGTTGGGGTTGCAATGGCTGGTGCCTTTCTCAGTTAGGTTAAAATTTGTGCAATTTCTGATGCTTCTGACCCCAAATTTTCCTGGAATACTTTCTGCCTTCCCCAGCACCATAGATCAAGTTCAGGGCTACAGT
>NW_028234410.1:2176563-2181563 GCF_977035675.1 Penaeus japonicus
GCAGAGGAACTTTGTAATGGAAGGTGGAGCTATGGTGTTGGCTGATGGTGGCGTTGTGTGCATTGATGAGTTTGACAAGATGAGAGAGGATGACAGGGTTGCAATTCATGAAGCTATGGAACAGCAGACCATCTCCATTGCCAAGGCTGGTATCACAACCACCCTGAACTCGCGATGCTCAGTCATGGCTGCGGCAAACTCTGTCTTTGGACGTTGGGATGACACGAAGGGAGAAGAAAATATTGATTTCATGCCTACCATCCTGTCTCGATTTGACATGATCTACATTGTCAAGGATGAGCACGATGAAGGAAGAGATACGGTATGGATCTGGGCAAAAATAAGTAGATAAATATGTAAATATTTGGAGGATGCTATATTTATCAGTTAAATATTTGTAAATAATTAGATATATATACTTGAAATTTGGATACATGATCTATAATCTTTATCTTCCCCAGACTTTGGCCAAGCACGTTATGAATGTTCACTTGAATGCCTTAAAAACGACTGATGATACTCCTGAAGGAGAGTTGTCACTGAAATTCCTGAAGAAGTTCATCAGCTACTGCAGAGGGTAAGCCAAAACATTTTCTTTACAGTCATTTATTTTCAAATTGTTTAATCCTTGGTAGAAACATTGCTTATTGTTGATGGAAGTGACTCAAGAAGCATAATTTTGTTTATAGATATGTTTTAAGTTAGAACTATAGATAATCCATTTAACATCTTTGTTCCTTTTTTCCATTAAAGCCGTTGTGGACCCAGACTCTCTGAAACTGCAGGAGAGAAACTAAAGAACAGATATGTTTTAATGAGAGGTGGAACCCGTGAAGCAGAGAGCAACTCTGACAAGCGTCTTTCCATTCCAATCACTGTCAGGTGTGTATATTTTGGTAGTTAAAGAGAATGATGTTTGTAGTTATAAGAAAGACTAGCTTAAAGTTGCATTGTGTTACTTGTTTCTAATGGTTTTATTTGTTTACATGTTTTTGATCTGGTATTGGCTAGTATTAACATGAATGTTACTTGCAGGCAACTGGAAGCTATTGTTCGTATTTCTGAGTCATTAGCTAAGATGCGAATGGAACCATTTGCAACAGAAAGTGATGTTGATGAAGCCCTGAGGCTCTTCCAGGTATCCACACTGGATGCTGCTATGTCAGGCTCTTTAACAGGTGAGTTATTCAAACATTTTTAAGACATCGAAAAGTTAGGTTACTAGTATAACTTTTATTGTGTATGATATTACCTCTTGCTTTGAAATTTGGTTAAAATTGGCTCATCTGCAAAATCTATAATACTAATAATATCTTTAATAGGTGCTGAAGGTTTCACCACGGAGGAAGATCAGGAAATGCTGTCTCGCATTGAAAAGCAGTTGAAGAAGAGGTTTGCCATTGGTTCACAGGTGTCAGAACATGCAATTGTCCAAGACTTCCTCAGACAGGTAATATGATTATATATTTTTAATTTAAATTATTTATTTGGATAGATCACAACATGCTTTGTGTGCCGAGAAACTAAATCTGTTGAGCCATATTTGTTATTTACTGGTATATTATAGCTATAATGTTATCTAAATTATCTTTACATAGATTAAATCACTTGCAATTAATGTTAAGTATATTTTTCTTCCTTTCTTTTTCTTTTTTTCCTTTCTTTTTTCCTTTTTCTCCTTTTTTTTTTTCTTTTTGTCTTTTTCTTTATTATAAGATATGGTTTCATGTGACCAAATATTATTCCAGAAATACCCAGAGCGTGCTGTATACAAGGTACTGCACTTCATGATTCGCCGTGGTGAGCTCCAGCACCGTCTCCAGCGCAAGATGCTTTACAGGATCAAGTAGATACCTTGTGATCGTGCTAATTTAAGTTCATTTTACCTTCTCAATAAAAATGTATAAATTTTACCTATGCTTCTTATGGTTCAAAACAAGAATATTATGTATGGTTTACTGAATCAGAATGTATATACATACTCTTTTATAACTTTTGCTACATGAACAATGATTGTATCAGAAATATTGTAGTGGCTATGATAACTGTGCCTTCCTTAAGAGGATCTGCCTTTGAACTGTACCTAAGACCAGTGATACAAAAAAAATGTTATGTTTAGAAATGCAATTAGAATTTTTTTTTTGTTAATAAAAGTAAATAAAAGGATGTTTTTTCTTAATCCTTTGTTTTCTGCTCAACTTCATGTCACTATCTGAAGAGTAATAGTTTGTGGTTTGGTTTTGCATTAGGCTACTAACACTAGTGTCAACAGAGAGGATAAACAAGCTTGAAGGACCAAGTTTTTTTAATAAGAAAACTGTTTTTTGTTTTCTATATCTTCTCTCTTTCCTATCCATTTCTCAGTTGCAATAAGTTATCAATTATTTTTTTTAGCTTTTGAGTATCAATGATCTAAACATTATTGTCACAAATTATGAAAACTATTTACATTAAAGTCTTAAAACAATGCTAGCATTTCTATCATATGTAAGGTATTACAGAAAAGCACAATACTAGATATGTGTCTCATTGGGTAGGTGCTTTCGTTGGCTGACTATTATTTTTTCGGACTTCATACTGCAGATCCCATGATTTGATTCAGCATTTCTTGTAGTTGAAATGGTCTTGAATTTAGCAAAATGTGCAACTAATTAACCCTTTTTTACTGACCAGAAATGAGATTTCTAGGAAAAATAGAGCATTTCTTGATATGCTGTATGCCACTGTCTCTTCCTATAGTGTATCAAGATCACTATACCTTTCAGCACCACCCTTGCATTTGCTCTTTCTGCTCCTTTCTGGATTTACCTTTTGACATGTCTAATGTATTATTGAGTCTGTTCATGTAGAAGCCTTCATGGATTATTTTTTAGACATTTTCCTTTACGTCATTATACCACAGACTCTTGTGCCAAAAAAAGGATGGTTTTAGGAAAAGAACCCTTGGATTGGATCCATATTTGGCATCAGAATTATGTAGTTGTTTATATTTGATTACAATACACCATTTCTGTATGAGTTATGGCCCTTATTTGACTTATATTTTGCACTAGTCATGAAATGGACTATGCCAACCATAATTCCTGGAGAATCTATGCTAGATGTGTTACCCAGCTCCTTTTTGCCTGTACTTACAGATTTTCTCTCCACTATTAATATACATATTCTTTTTATAATGTTATCTTGAACTGACCTTTGTGACAATATTCAAAGATAATGCGACTGGAATTTGTGACGGTTGTGTAAGCTCAAAGGGACGGAGTTTGTTAAACTAGTTTACAGTGTTAATCAGTTATAAATTATAATTATAAACCATAAATCTTTTCAAGTCTTACTATCTAAAAGCAAAGCCAAACCTGTTGTGGTAAACTATTGTATCAACTTCATCCTGTGTATAATTTTTCCCCCTCAAGTTCGATTTCCTGAATTAGCTGAGCTCTGTAGATTTATCTTTGTAGTATATAGCACCCTTGAACTGCTAAATGAGAAATATCTTACCGATGCTCTTGTAAAAAATCGTTAAATCATTTTACTGAGAAGATCTGTCAAAGTTGTTATTAATACCGCGAAGTAACAACTAATATAAAAGTTTCTAAAGAACAGATGAGTTTTTTGTCGATAATTATTCTCCCTCAAAAAGTAGTTTGCATGTGAAACCCCTGCAAACAATATGTAATCTTTCCAGTATATTCCCGCCAAAATAAGAGCTTTGAGCCCATCAGCATTATCTCGTTTGTATCACATTTTCTATAAATTCATAATGCACAAAGACTCCAGGAGTTAGCTATGAATGTGTCCGTATCTTTATTTTTATCTTTTTTCTATCGGTGCCTTCCTCTCTCACCGCCTTTCATCTCCTAATCAACAACCTGCGTTATGTGGCCTTGCTCTCATTCTTTATCACCTCATAGTCAAGGCCGGGGATTACGGCAGCAGATTCCTTAAGCATAGCCTGATAATGATGCCCTTTCTGCCCCTTCAGTTGTGCCCCTCGCTCCTTCTGATGGTTCCCCTTCCATTGGTCGCTCCTTGGCCCTTTGAGTGAATAGTTTTGGTCCTTCCAGTGATTCCCCATTAGTCATTCCATTAGTACCCCTTATTTCAGATGGTACACATCCTGGGGCACATATCTAAATGCTGGGTGATTGTACGTAATAATATAGAGCACGGATAACAAATTTTCTGTAGATGGAGTATAGAGCTAGACCCTTTTTATGAATTCAGAATTCTGTAAAAGTCGAGAGCTCCAGCTATGGTACTATTATATGGTGCTTACCTTTTTTCATTGGAAGTGGAGGCACCATGCGCGTGCTGATCTGGTTAATCCAGGCCTGATTATAGTTTCTGATATTATCCACATACTTCCTCCAATGGACCAGGGAATATATCTGGTATTCTCTTCCTACACTTGTGTATGGTTACTGATATATGATAGATGGTTCCTTCATTTCGCACATCGGAAAATCTATCTAGCTTTTTGTTCTTTTTTTTGTGTTTGGTTTCTGAAGGATGTCCAAAAGGAACATGCTCTCTACCACTAAAATCAGCATTTGTTTTCCCCTTCACCATTTCAAAGGATGTCCTATGTTTAATGGGCAGCCAATTGCATTTCTCTTTATGGTGGTTCTCTCTTGTGATACTGATGACACCCAGCCTAGGTATCATAAGCCCATGGCCAATTCATCCACCCATTAAAGTTTTTTTTTTTATCATAATAGATATCGCTTGCTGTCCTTACCCAAGATCATTCTTACCCCATTTTTTGCTGATTGTACCGGTCTTCAAAACTTCTTTAACCACGCCCACTGCTGCATATATCTCACAGGAACCGAGCGACGTATATGCGGCCCTTTTTCATCAGCAGTTTTATTAAACACGTCATTTTTTTAGCATCACTTCCCACATCTATGGAAGGATGGATACGTCGACAGAAGCATGAACTAATGATTCAGTGTATGATGACTTAAACATAATTTAAAAACTCCTATTTATGTATTACT
>NW_028234410.1:2201563-2204063 GCF_977035675.1 Penaeus japonicus
AAGAGGAGGAAGGAGAGAAAGTTTATGAATGAGGACGTGATATAAGGAGGAGGGAAAGAGGTAAGATAGTATTGAGATGGGGAGAAAGAAACGGAAGAGAGAAAGATGGAATAAGAAAGATAGGGGACATATTTGGAGGAGAGAGTGAATGAAAGTTGATAGGTGGGGAGAGGTGATGAAATAAAGGAGAAAGATAATATTTAGCGAGGACAAAGAAAGGAAAATGAGAGAAATGGAATGAGAAAGGGATGGGACGCATTTGGTAAAAGTTAGGGGGATAAGGGTTAAGTGAAAAAAATAGAAGGGGGGAAAAGTTTATGAGCGTAATGAGGTGATGAGGAAAACAAAAATTATATGAATTAGGAAACAAGATGATGCGAAACAGATGAAAAACAATCTACGGACGGGACAGAAGGGGAAGAAAAATTAATGAAAGAGGCGGAAGTAGACAAATAGAGGTGAAGAAAAGAAACTCATGGGAGAGAGAGAGAGAGAGAGAGAGAGAGAGAGAGAGAGATAGACAGACAGACAGAGAGAGAGACAGGGACAGAGGCAGAAAAGAGAAGAGAAGAGCAGGAGGAAATAAATACAGGGGAGTGAGATAGGAGTGAGGGGCTTTGACGAGACACGAACGGGGTTGGAGTGAAGTCCGAAGGTAAGGGAGGAAAGAGAGGGAGGGAAGAGAGGGGAATGGAAAGGGAGAGGGGAGAGGATAACACGATGGCCGGGGGAGCAATGGGGCTGAAAGTTGTAGACCAAAGCCGATGTTCGAAGGTCAGCTACAAGGGGTAAGGAAAAGGTGTGGTGGAGCGAGACAGAGGAACGTGTGGAACGGAATATATACAGGGAAGGGAGGGCACAGCGGAGTGGACTGAGATACAGTACAAAAGTCCGAATGAAACAGGAACGGAAAAGAAGAATAAATGATAATGATTATGAAAATAATGATGATCATAACAATTGAAATGGTGATGGAAATCATAATATTGATAACAATATTAATGGTAATGCTAGTAATAGCAGTAGTAGGAGTAGTAATAATAATAATAATAATATTAACGATGATAATGATACTGATAATAATGATAATATTAACGATGATAATGATACTGATAATAATGATAATATTAACGATGATAATGATACTGATAATAATGATAATATTAACGATGATAATGATACTGATAATAATGATAATATTAACGATGATAATGATACTGATAATAATGATAATATTAACGATGATAATGATACTGATAACAATGATAATAACAATGATAATAATGACAATAATAATGATAAGAATGACAATAATAATGATAAGAATGACAATAATAATGATAATGACAATAATGAAATGTCGTTCCACAAGTAAGACTGACCTGAAGAAGGGAAAGCGTCGCCTGATACGCCCCGCGAGTGGGCGTGCGAGAAGCCCTGAGAAAGGGAGCGTGAAGTGAGGTGTCTGCACTGTTGGCTCAGCTGGGGACATGACCGGCGACACTGGGAAAGCTCACAATCATTTTCCATTTATGATTTCAATCTGACAGGTCACCATTCCAATTAAAGTCTTGTTTTTGGACGAACAAAGGATTTCTTTTTAATCACGTCTATGTTAATTGGACGTTTTAACAATCATCAGTTATACGGAGCTGATGTCGGGAGTTAAAAAAGAAAAAAAAAAAGCTAACGCAACCGGGCGCAGCTGCGGTCGAAAGCGAACGCACACACATACAAATCCACGTACCAGCACGCACGAACACACACACAGACACACAAACAAACAAACACACACAAACAGACAAACAAACAAACACACACAAACAAACACACACACTATATCAAACTATTTTCGTTCCAGTAAAAGGTGTTATTATTATTATTACAATGATAACACAATGTACTAATCGTTTTCATCAAAAGAAGACAGTTTAGTAGTAAATTATTCAGTGGGTGGTGTATACTCTACGGTCGAAGTATCCATATTTCGATTTCATGCCACGTCAGGCCAGCTTAACACAAAAAGGACGACCAACTGTGTGATTGCTTTTTCTCACCTGGAGTAACTGTGTTATAAGCTTTTTTTTTTGTAACGTGATGTGCTCTTATGATCATTTATTAGATCAAAGACTAAAATTAAACTAAATAGGAATTTTAGGCCATTTAGTTTCAAACATGGGAGGTATAACAACGTAATTTACTAAATTTGTTATGTATTTTTATAACATTGTGTTATGACCGTATACGTACTTTGTCGAAGCTTGCTTAATGTGCTTTTAGCCATGGTTAATAAGGAATTAAAAGTAAATAGATTATTTACTCCGATTTAGCATAATCTATTTTTTTTATAACCATTACTGCCTCCGTTGTTATCATCGTCATTATTCTTGTTATCGCCATAGTTATAGATGAACTGCCAGCGTTATCAGTATATATATTTATATATGTATATGTAAAAGTATATATATATAATATATATATGTATATGTATATATTTATA
>NW_028234410.1:2209063-2216563 GCF_977035675.1 Penaeus japonicus
TGAATGAATAATAAATAGGAGTATGTAGTGAAACAAGGGGGGAGGGGTGTCAACCACTAAAAGGTCAAGAGAGCAATGACAAGCATTCCCATTATATATTTTTACCGTCGGTGTCAAAAGAGGTCACGCGAAAAAGCTCGTGCGTGACCTAAGATGGGTCGCGTTAATGGCCCTGGTTCGCATGACCTGTAATAACCTCCCTCCAGGTGTCACGCGTTGAAAGTGACATTAGCCTGTAATGTTCATGAAATACAAACCCACGCATAGATGTAGATGATATCAGAACTAAAATGTAAAGATAATGTCGTGTTAGTTAAGCTAGTTTGAGGTCCTATGATAAAATAAAGAATTAGCTAAGATAAGAATCTGTGTGATCTGATTTTGAGGGTTTAGCAAGAGAGAGAAAGGGTTCTATAGGGTGTTTTGATATATTTAATATATTGTAGATTGGTTTCTTAAGGTTCCCAAGATTTTGGACCGATATTGAGAATATGAATTTGAAAAAAAAGAGACAACAGACATACGTTCACCACTACTCAAAAAGGTCACTCTTACGACCTGAAAGAAAAATGGAAATTGCCAGAAATAGAGGACTTCCAATCACTCGTTTATTCCAATTCCTTTAAAGCTTCATTCCATTCCTTCATTCCGGAATTCAATTGACTCGCTCACTGAACTCTTCGCGCCTCGAGTTTCAATGTCGGCCATCCAGCACCTCGTCCTCGAAACCTTCAAGGATGGGGGGATGGGTAAGGGTGAAGGGTGAAGGAGCTCTGTTGTGTGTGTGTGAGGGGGGAGGGGGTTAGAGGGGGAGAGGACACGCCGTTGTTGAATTGGGATTAGAATCTATTGTGAGGGATCTAAACAGGTGATTGTTGTTGGGAAATGCACGGGGGTCGGGGTCGGTTAGACTATAGATACTTGGCGAGGGAAACGTTGGCGAACGGAGTTGTTTGGTCTTTGGTTTCTTGTTTATATTTTTTTATTGCTGGTAAAGCTGGTCTTGTTTTCTTAGATATTATCATTACTTGGTTGATGTTGATTACTTATTCATTGCTGATTTGGTCTACTATCTATATTTTAAATATATTTTTCTTAAATATTTTTTTCCCTTTTTGCTTATAAGATATTCCCGTTTTTGTATTAGTTTACTTTATATCTTAAAAATCACATACAGGAAGAACAATAAAACTTGCATACATATAGATTATTAAATATATATAGGTAAAGATAAAGATAAATATTGGTTTAGAAGTAGAATAATGGAAATTAATCTTAATGAGGAAGTTCAATTTTCAATGTTTGGTGGAACTAAAGTTTTATATTATAGAATTCGTTATTATAGAATTTATATAATTTATAGAATTATTACAAAATTTATAGAATTCGTTTCACTTTCGAATGATCGGAATATTCTCAAAGTATCTTTTAAATGATATAATAAATAATGAAAAGTTACTGGTGGTAATAGAATAAAAGATAAACATTTCAGCAATGATAACGAAACAGTTTGATATTAATAATTACAATTATAATTGCAGTTAATGAAAATAATTATTCCTAACATAATCATTATTTACATTAATTACAATTATAATTGCAGTTAATGATAATGACCATTCATAACATCATTATCATCATCATCATCAATCTAGCTACCATCCTAATTATTAACCATATCATACTGATAAACCTAACATCAATTCACACACACACACACACACAAAAAGAAAAAAAAACTATGCACACGTTTAGCCTTCCATCCACAGCGTTACCAGACCATGGTTGTCATGTAAACAGTTCGCCTTCAGATTAAAGCAGATTTTAATTGAAAAGTCGATGAAAATCCGTCTGCTTTGTTTGAGGAGCGAATAACATGAATGCACTGAGTGTTTGGGCGGACATGCTGACGGGCGGGCGAGTAATGGCTGTTTTGGAGAGGGAGAAGAAATTGGAAACGGGAGAGTGTTTGCGTGTGGGTGAGAGGGAGAGATAGAGGGAGAGGGGAAGGTGTATGGGAAAGAGAAAGAGGGTGTTTGGGTGAGAGAGAGAGGGAGAGGGAGAGATTGGGAAAGGGAAAGAAGGTGTTTGAGTGAAAGAAAGAGGGAGAGGGAGAAGAAATTGGAAACGGGAGAGTGTTTGCGTGTGGGTGAGAGGGAGATATAGAGGGAGAGGGGAAGGTGTATGGGTGAGAGAAAGAGGGAGAGGGAGAGACTGGAAACGGGAGAGTGTTTGAGTGTGGGTGAGAGGGTGAGGGAGAGATTGGGAAAAGGAAAGAGGGTGTTTGGGTGAGAGAAAGAGGGTGAGGGAGAGATTGGAAACGGGAGAGTGTTTGCGTGTGGGTGAGAGGGAGAGATAGAGGGAGAGGGGAAGGGTATGGGTGAGAGAAAGAGGGTGAGGGAGAGATTGGGAAAGGGAGAGTGGATGAGAAGGAGAGGGGAAGGGTATGGGTGAGAGAAAGAGGGAGAGGGAGGAGGACGTGTGTGGGTGAGAGAAAGAGAGAAAGGGGCGATAGAGTGAGGGGAATGTGTATGGGTGAGAGGAAGAGTTAGAGAGATTGAAAAAGGGAAAAGGGTGTTTGGGTGAGAGAAAGAGGGAAAGGGAGAGGTAAGGGGGTGAAGGAGAGAGAGAGGTGGATGGGTGGAATAGGAGAGTTGGATGGAGAGTGTGTGTGTGTGTGTGTGTGTGTGTGTGTGTGTGTGTGTGTGTGTGTGTGTGTGTGAGAGAGAGAGAGAGAGAGAGAGAGAGAGAGAGAGAGGATATGAAAGAAGAGAGGAAATATAAAAGAGAAAATAGAAGAGAGAGAGAGAAAAAAAAAGTGAGACTCAACCAGAGATGGCTGTATATGTTTTCCATTTCAATATCAAAATCGGCCAATCTTACCGCGTTCACCTCCTCAGCCATCCTTTTCTTTCCCCATCGCGTCATTTCTTCATTTCGTCAGATTTCTTCTCCTTCCCTCCCCCCCTACATAGCCATCAGAGTGACCCGCATCACGCCTGGATTTACCAAAGGGGAGGAGTGACGGGGGGAGGGAGGGGAGAAAAAGAGGGGAGAGGAGAAGAGGGGAAGCGAAGGATAAAAGGGAAGGGGAGGGAGGGGAGAAAATAAGTGGAGAGGAGGAGAGGGGAAACGAAGGATAGAAGGGAAGGGGAGGGAGGGGAGAAAATGAGTGAAGAGGAGGAGAGGGGAAACGAAGGATAGAAGGGAAGGGGAGGGAGGGGAGAAGAGGAGAGAGGAAACGAAGAATAGAAGGGAAGGGGAGGGAGGGGAGAAAATAAGTGGAGAGAAGGAGAAGGGAAACGAAGGATAGAAGGGAAGAGGGGAGGGGAGAGGAGGAGAGATGAGGGAGAAGAGGAGAAGGTACGAAGTAGGAGAGGAGAGGAGAGAGGGGAGAGGACAGGGGGAGGGGACACCTCTCACCGCTTATGAGGTTTCCCAGAGAGGAGATATACAAGGTCTTTTAAATTGGCAATATGGAATCTTCTGTCGCCTGAGGACCTCCAGCCGGCGAGGGGAGACGAGGGGAGGGGAGGGGGAGGGGAGACGAGGGAGATAGAGGGAGGGGAAACGAGGGAGAGAGGGGGAGGGAAAGCGAGGGAGGGAGGGGGAGGGAAAGCGAGGGAGATAGACGGAGGGGAGACGAGGGAGAGAGGGGGAGGGAAAACGAAGGAGACGAGGGAGAGAGGGGGAGGGGAGACGAGGGAGAGAGGGGGAGAGGGGTAGGGGAAACGAGGGAGATAGAGGGATGGGAGACGAGGGAGAGAGGGGGAGGAGAAACGAGGGGAAAGGGGGAGGGGAGGGGAGACGAGGGGAGAAGAGAGGGGTTAGTTGGGGAAGGACGAGAGAAGGCATAGGGGGAAGAGGGAGGGACGAGCGAAGGAGGAGGAGGAAAATGAGGAAGGTGGTGCATAAAAGGAGGAGGGGAAGCTTATAAGATTACTTAATAAGGTGATGTAATAAGGGTTATTTATCCTCTCAAACAAGGTAATCATCTGAACGAGACAACTTGTCAGAAAAAAACAGATAGATTTATTAGAACTTTATACGTGAAGATTATAATACTTATAAATGTTACACACACACACACCCACACCCACACACACACACATACACACACACAAAAACACACATACACACACATATATATGTATATGTATATATATCTATCTATCTATCTATCTATCTATCTATCTATCTATCTATCTATCTATATATATATATATATATATATATAAATTGTACCTAGCAATATTTAATGAAAAACAAATCTCGTCAGAACTGCTAACGACACGGATCTCAAAATCAATAAAAGCGAAATATCCGCTTAAGAGAACTATCCCCAAAGGAAGGGAAAAAAATCGACACATAAATTACCTTTTTATTACTTAATATTCCCCAGTAAATTCAAACTCTATATCCTCCCCCAAAATCCAATATTTACCATCATAATTCGGGACGAAATTGTAAATGATTTTATAGAGTGGGCAGACAGCGGAGGCCGGGACATATATGTAAGTTTTATTAACGTTGAAGATTCTCAAGTAACGATTTCAATGTTCCTTGAGTTACTTGGGAGAGCAGGCATTGCGAAATGAAATGAGGTTTCGGAAGAGAGGTTTAGGTGTTTCATATTGCAAGTCTGAGAGGTTGTCGACCTTGACAAAGTTCAATATTTCTGTTGTTGTTTTTTTTTTGTTTTTTTTTCATTTTAATTTTCTATCATCTGCAACATCATATACATAGAATTTTCATGTTACAGAACGTATTTCACAGATTTGTAGGGTTGAGGCCATGACCTCAGCTCGGTTATATATATATATATATATATATATATATATATATATATATATATATATATATATATATATATAATACACACACGGCCTACTGACATTATCATATATTTTTTATATGAGAGAGAGAGAGAGAGAGAGAGAAAGAGAGAGAGAGAGAGAGAGAGAGAGAGAGAGAGAGAGAGAGAGAGAGAGAGAGAGAGAGAGAGAAAGAGAGAGAGAGAAAGAGAGAGAGAGAAAGAGAAAGAGAGAGAGAGAGAGAGAGAAAGAGAGAGAGAGAAAGAGAAAGAGAGAGAGAGAGAAAGAGAGAAAGAGAGAGAGAAAGAGAGATAAGCAGATGTATATGTATGTGTCTGCGTACACGTGTGTGTGTGCATGTGTCTATTATCTGGTATAAGAGGAATATCCATAAGCAAACAAACGCCCTGAGCTCGACAAGGCTGCCTCGTTCCTTGGTCGAGGCCGCGAGAAACCGAGACTGCGGGTCGCGATGGTAGCGGGAGAACAGAGCGCAAACTGCTCCTCTCTCCCGGGGGAAATTACCCCGCCATTGTAATGAGGAAACACTTCATGATTATTTGATGTAAACATGAACACTGGTTCCTGAGGTGACGAAGTTTCATCATGCTCGGCCGCCGCGTGTTCTTTGTAAAACGCGGGAAATATTTTGCTGAATGCGAGATTATGTGTAACTGAACGCGCGCACTCAGCAATGTGGTAAGACTGTTTAATATCTCGGTTATTTTTATAGCTAGTCTGGTATGTTGATGTTAGTGGTAATCTTTGTTCTTGTGTTATCTTTCTACAGCGTTGGTGTGGTTATTAATGAAAACCCCACGTGTTTGTGCGTTGGTTTACTTGTGTGTACTGTCTGGCGTGTGAATATGCAGATGTTCGGATGCCATATACAGCATGGGTACGAGAGAGGGAGTGGGAGAGAGAGAGGGAGAGGATGAGGGAGAGTGAGAGGGAGAGTGAGAGTGAGAGGGAGAGGGAGAGGGAGAAGGAAGAGAGAGAGAGAGAGAGAGAGAGAGAGAGAGGTAGGGAGAGAGAGGAGGGTGGAGGGAAAGAGGAAGAGAGGGATATATATACATATGTATATATAATATATATATGTGTGTGTGTGTATGTGTGTGTTTACGTGCTTCCGTGCGTGCGTCCTTACGTGCCTGCGTGCGTATCAGGGGGGGGGGGAGGAAAAAAAATCTTAACCATTAACATTTCCAATACCCATCACCAATAACCCAGTCACACCTGTTACGACGAACCACCCATGACACAACATTCCGCTTCCCACCAGAAGCCATCCAGAGCGGTAATTCCTTCGCCAAAGACCATAGGTTAATAATCCCCTTGAGAGTGACAATGCTTTCCCGCTCTAATCAGCTGGCAGTGTAAACAAAGGTCCTCTCTCATTCCTCTCCCTTGATATGTCCATTAATAATCGTCAAATAACAATCTATGGCAGGTTCATTAAACAAAGTGAAAATTAATTACCTTTGCGAACTCGTCCTCCCATTTGAACGCTGATTAATGCACTTGATATGTAAATCAGTATAGTCAACCGATGGTTTTGATTCGCTCTTTTTTTATTTCGGAGCTTCGGTTCGAACGGTTTCGAAACTCTTTTCCCGCTTTGCTTCACGGATGAAAAGGAGGAGTGCGAATTAAGATATGGAGGTTAATCCTATTTGAAGCATTTTCTTTTTCTTGTTGATTTGTATGTGTATGTGTGTTTGAACGGATATGTGTAGTTATTTATGATACAGAAGAATGGTTAACCTTTTGAAAATAGATTTTGTATTTCTTTCTTTCGGGCTGATGTGTTTATTCCTTTATTTTGTTCATATAATCATGTATTTCCAACTTTTTCACTCCATAGTAAACAATTCACAGTTTTTGAAGCTTCAGTTCAAACTGTATCGAAAGTTTGTGCTTCGTTTTGCTTCACGGATGAAGGTGAAAAGGAAGCCGAAGACAATAGACTTTTTTTATTAATCTATTAAGCATTTGATTAATAGCTAATTGAAGATCCAAATAATATTTGTAGGAAAAATAATGGACACTAAGAATTCAGGTAATTTTTTGCGAAATGATAGTATTGGTTGTGATGAAATTATATCAATATTGATAACTGTAACTAAGATAATGACGATGAAAAGAAAGAATATTGATAGTATTATTGATAGTCGCAATGAATCTAAAGAGATTATTATGAAATTGATTACGATGATAAAGAATACTTGATATTGGAATTCGGTAAGAAAAAAAAATCATTAGTGAGAATAAAGTTAAAAACGAACGTGACGATCATCATTGCAATCTCACTTGAGCTATTGATAATAACAAACTTACACCAAAAGCATAGATAATCTCCTTCAAAATATACATCTACCATCGCTCGCTCGGTCATCAAGAGAAGCAGACATAAGTATGCAAACGAGAGGAGTCACACCATCGGCGAATAGGCTCGTTAAGCAGTGGAATTAAGCGGCTACCCGGCGGCCTATAAAAGGGGGGGGGGGGGTAGTGGGAGGGAAGGGGGAAGGGGGAGAGGGAGGGAGGGAGGGGAGGCTATAGGCTCTTTTTTTTATTCCTGTAGTTTTCGAGTTATGGGATACTTTCGCTTGTCCGGGAGGGTAGTCTTTGCTAACGAGATCTTTTTTTTTTCATATTTTTAATTTTGGGGGTTTTGTATTTACTC
>NW_028234410.1:2220662-2230662 GCF_977035675.1 Penaeus japonicus
TATATATATTATATATATATATATATATATCTATTATTATATATATTTATTATAATTAATAACACTGTCATTGGCAGTGGTGATTAATTCTGTTATGTGCACGTTAACTGTGTTTTTTGTGATTCATATATATATATATATATATATATATATAGTATATATATATATGATATATACATATATTTATATATATATATATATATATATTATATATATATATATATATATTTATATATGAATATATATGATATATATGAAATACATATATGTTGTGCCAGATGTGTGTTATGTAGGTAGTATATATTTTATTTATAATATATATTTATATTTAATAATATATAGTATTATATATATTTATATATATATACATATACTATATTTATACTACATACAGATAAATATATATTTTATATATATATAATATTATAATCGATTATACTATATATATATTTATTTATATATGGAATTGTGTGGAATGTGTGAGAGTGTGTGTTTGTGTGTGTGTCTGTGTGTGTGTGTGTGAGTGTGTGTTGTGGTGTTTGTTATGTAATATCTATATATATATTATATATGATATATATATAACTATATTTTATAATGTATATTTATATACATTACATATATACCACACATACATATACCACAACCACAACGACACACTACACACACACACACACACACACACACACACACCCACAGATATATAATATATAATTATATATTTATATATACATATATATATATATATATATAAACATATACACAAACATAAATTTATACAAAGAGAGATAGAACTAAGAACAACCTAACCATAGACATAGAGAGTCCCAACCTTCCTAACTCTCTAACAGCTTCCATTCACTCTCTCTCCTCCCACTTCTCTTCCTATCATTCCACTCCTTCCATCCACGGGTAGTAATATTACTCACATATTTTTTTTCTCTCCTTTTTTCTCACCTGCGTCCGTTCTGTGTATTGGAGGACGTCCCGCTGAGCTCCTTGTATTGCGCCCCAAACACAAATTGTTTCCGCTTGAGTGGACTGTCTGGGTCATTATTGTGGAGGGGGAGGTTATGGGGAGGGGTATGGGGAGTGGGGGAGGGGTGTGTGGGGGGAGGGGTATGGGAAGGGGTAGGGGAGTGGGGGAGGGGTGTGGGAAGGGGTAGGGGGAGTGGGGGAGGGGTATGGGGAGGGTGTGTGTGGGGGGAGGGGTATGGGAAGGGGTAGGGGGAGTGGGGTGTGTGGGGGAGGGGTATGGGGAGGGGGTAGGGGAGTGGGGGGAGAGGAGGATTAGAGAGGAGGTAGTGGGAGAAGTGTCTATGGGAGGAAGGAGAGGGGAAGGGGTAGGGGAAGGAGAGGGGAAGGGGTAGGGGAAGGGGAAGGGGAAGGAGAAGGAGAGGGGAAGAGGAAGGGGAAGAGGTAGGGGAAGGGGAAGGGGAAGGGGAAAGGGAAGGGGAAGGGGAAGGAGTAGGGGTAGGGGAAGGGGAAGGAGAAGGGGAATTAGAAAAGGAAGGGGAAGGGGAAGCGGTAGGGGAGGGAAGGGGTGGGGAGTACGGGTGCCAGTAGGAGAAAGGAGAGGGGAAGGGGGTTAGGAGAGGAGTGGAGGTGGGGGGAGGAGGGGGGGGAGAAGGGCAGGTGCTCTCTCGCCCTCCTCAACCGGTGTCTGGGCTTGACGTTCCAGATTGACCGCCTGAAGGTCCTTTTGCCTCTGCAGAAGATGTCATTCAAAAAGAAATTGGCGGAAAGAATGTGCGGTTATATTCACACACACACACACACACACACGCACACAGACAGACACACACACACACAGACACACACAGAGACATACACAGAGACACTTACACGCACACACACACACACATGCACACACACACAACAACAACACACGCACACACACGCACACACACACGCAAACACAATCCACCCCACCACACACCCACTCAAACAATACGAAGAAGAAAAGATAATAACGAACCAATTTCTTTAAACACACACACCGTTGTTGATTGGGCGGGTTACCCCGCGCACCTCGAGGATAAACCAGCCTCCTCCTCTCTCTCCTCCTCCTCCACCCCTCCTCTCCATCTCGCTTCTGACCCCTCCTCCGTTCCACTCTCCTCCTCCCTTCTCCTTCTCCTTTCGTCCTTTCCTTCTCCTTACTCCTTCCTCCTCTTCCCTCCTCATCTCCTCCCTCCTCCTCTTCCTGCCCTTTTTCCTCCTCCTCCATCCTCCTCTCCGCCTTCTCTCTCCTCTCCTCCCTCCTCCTCTCTCCATCTCCTCCTCACCCCCTCCTCCCTCCTCCTCCCCCTCCTCTCCTTCCTCCTCCCTCCTCTTCTCCTTCTCCGTTTCCTTCTTCTTCTCCTTCTCCTTCCCTCCTCCTCCTCCTCCTCCTCCTCCTCCTCCTCCTCCTCCTCCTTCTCATCCTCCTTCTCCTCCTCCTCCTCCTTTCTCCTCCTCCTCCTCTTCCTCCCCCTCCTCCCCCTCCTCCTCCCCTCCTATTACATCCTCCACAAGAAGAAAAGGAGATGCAGTTTTTTTGTTTTTTTGGGTACCTGGAGGCTGACAGGTGTTCATGAAGCAAGGGCCAAGGTTCGAGTTAATCCTAAAGCATCTTGTCAAAGAATCTCAATCCTAATTATGGATTCTCAGTGAAAAGGGAAACACGCGCCAACAGAACTTCGACTTGAATCGAATTATATCAGTTTTTTTTTTAAGTCAAAATTTGAAAAAAAGACAAAAAAAAAAAAAAAAAAAAAAATCGAACCTCCAAACAGTCTTTCCGAGATTTATCGATACAATAAAATGTAAATAACTCTCTCTCTCTCTTTTTCTTTCTCTCTCTCGTGAATCTGACATGACAAAATGACACCATGACACACACACTCTACCGGTTCGCCTCTTGCTCGAACGGCTGTCACGCTGTCAGGATGCTGAGCGTGATATATGTCTTGTCAGGAAGAAAGAATAAATAGCATTGGTTGTCTGTCATCAGGTCGCTCTAGAACGGCGCCCTTCATATGTATGGTGATTCTGTAGAAGAACTGTTACTTATGTTATGTTTATGTTGCACTGTCTTTCGGAGTAATTGAGGTAACTCATGTTATGTTTATGTTATGTTTATGTTGTGACAGTCTTTCGGAGTCATGAGGTAACTCATGTTATATTTATGTTGTGACAGTCTTTCGGAGTAATTGAGGTAACTCATGTTATGGATATGTTGTGACAGTCTTTCGGAGTAATTGAGGTAACTAATGTTATGTTTATGTTGTGACAGTCTTTCGGAGTCATGAGGTAACTCATGTTATGTTTATGTTGTGGCAGTCTTTCGGAGTCATGAGGTAACTCATGTTATGTTTATGTTGTGACACTCTTTCGGAGTAATTGAGGTAACTCATGTCATGTTTATGTTGTGACAGTCTTTCGGAGTAATTGAGGTAACTCATGTTATGGTTATGTTGTGACAGTCTTTCGGAGTAATTGAGGTAACTCATGTTATGTTTATGTTGTGACAGTCTTTCGGAGTAATTGAGGTAACTCATGTTATGGTTATGTTGTGACAGTCTTTCGGAGTAATTGAGGTAACTAATGTTATGTTTATGTTGTGGCAGTCTTTCGGAGTCATGAGGTAACTCATGTTATGTTTATGTTGTGACACTCTTTCGGAGTAATTGAGGTAACTCATGTTATGTTTATGTTGTGACAGTCTTTCGGAGTAATGAGGTAACTCGTGTTATGTTTATGTTGTGACAGTCTTTCGGAGTAATTGATTTAGCTTATGTTATATTTATGTTGTGACAGTCATTCGGAGTAACGAGGTATATCTGGTGGGCGAAAGAGAGAAAAATAAAACATCAGTAATACTACCAAAAAATAGTTTAATCTAGTCCTTTATTCACCACTTTGGCTGTCTGATGTGTGATCATGTTAATATATCACCATACCACATGATGAATTTAGGATATAACATGAACATATCTCCTAATAACGATACGCTGCTATATTACATTACAAATCTAGGATCTATCACGATTATATCTTCTAGCATATCGGATGAGAAAAACAATTCCATGGTCCTTTTTCATCTGTTTATCCACCAGCTAGCAGATGGCCTAAGCATGGATCATTATTATCAATCTTACTATCATCATTATTATTTCTTTTACTATTGTTATCATTCACTTTCGTTGTCATCACAACGATTATCATCTGCATTATTATTACCAGTGATGTTGTCATTATCATCATCATTATTATTGTTATTTTTTTTACTTTTGTTAGTATCATAATTATTATTTTTACTTTGTTATTTGTTTATTCAATCAACGATTTAATAAACAAATAAACATAATTATATCTTCTAGTACATCAGATGATGCGAAACATGTATATTCTTTTGTGCCTAAGACTGTTGCATTAATGACACTCTGCAATACAATGTTTAAGTGTTCGTTCATTTGTTTCTTTGTGAACTTTACATTCAGTTTCTTCTTCGTGTTTCTTCATGTCTCCAAGGCTAATTGTGACGATCGCGACATTCTCTTGTTCATGTCTTAAATATGCCATAGATGGATTTTCAAACGAAATTTAGTCATAATGCTTCCGGCTACAGCTTTCAATCCTTTGAGAGTTTGTCAGATCTAGTAATCTGTAAAATCCTAACAAGAGTTATTCCATAGTCTATATTCATACATATACATACATATATATATATATATATATATATATATATATATATATATATATATATATACATGCTGACGCCTCGGTACGCGATCAGCGGGATCTATTTAGGGATTCTGACATACGATACTAATCTTAATAAATTGTATAACATGGTACCGTTTTTTTTCGCGATATATGTTTATTCTGATATGATTTGCATGATTTGCAATATTTACATCGTTATTGTGAGTCCTCGGTACCCGAAGAACACCCTATGAATCGAAGAATATGACTCCCGAGACCTTATTTTAGTGCTGGCCCAGTCATGAACTCTCCTGCAATTCTGATGTTGCAGAGTACTGTTTTTTTTTTTTTTTTTTTTTTTTTTTTTTTTTTTTTTTTTTTTTTTTTATACACAACATAAGCGTACCCTGATCTGCCACCAAACTGTAAGAATCCATCAGTATAGTATTCATAGTCATTATTCAGAATTTTAAGATGCTCACTAATCGTTGCAAGTGTTTTTTCTTTTAGGGACATTTGCATAAAATTCATTAATTGCCAACACTTTCGAAGCTGAAATAGAACGTCCATATGGAGTCCTACCTACGAGTATGTTTAACTGGTGTATGAATTTACATGCCTCTTAGAACCATGCATTCGAGTATGACTATTATACAAGGCTGTTATACAAAGTTGGATTTTTTTTATTTCACGTTTGTGTTCCTTTTATTAGTTTAGTTTAGATCTTTATTTGCCACCCTGGCTAACTGAACAGGCATGGGCAAGCTTTGATACATTGATGTAGAGTCATGGCATTGTTGCTAACATTGTATTACAAATTAAGGTAATAACATGATTATATTCTATAGTATATCAACTTTCCCTTTAGTAATCGAAATTGTTCGTGAAGAGTCCGTAGACTATGTCAAAGGCTTGATGTGTTTACCATTACTTAGACTCTCAAGGTTAACTTAAACCCAACCGCTAAAAGCCATAAGAATTGATTATGAAGGTAAATATTTGATCACTTCCAGTACACTTTCGGCTTTTCTTTCTATTTGATAGATTACAACGACCATGTTGATAGGAATGATGATAGAGATTGAACTATGAATGGTTAAAAGACTAATAATGATGATAATAGTAACGATAGCAGTTTGTTGTTATTATTATTATTATTATGATTATTATCATTGCAATCTTCATTATTGATATTTTAATTGTTGTTATTATCATCATTATTACTATCATTATTATCAATCTTACTGTCATTATAACCATTTCTACTAATATTGTTATCATTCTCTTTCATTATCATCACAACCATTATAATCAGCATTATGATTATAAGTGATATTATTATTATCATCATTATTATTGTTGTTTTCTTACTTTTGTTGGTATCATGATTATTATTTTTACTTTTATCATCATTGCTATCATTATCAATATTATTATTATTATTATTATCATTATCGTTATTACTATTATCGTCATCCTAATCATTAGCGTTTTATCATCATTGTTATTATCATTATTATCACTATTACTTTTATTACCATTATCATGCTTAATGGTATCATTGATATTAATATTATCATGATCACTACTATTATCCTTATTATTATCATTATCATCATTATTGTAACTATTATTACTGTTATCATTATGAATAGTAGTGTTATTACTATTATCATCATTATCAGCTTGAGTGTCATTAATATTATTATTATTATTATCCTTATTATCAAAATTATCAATATCATTATTATTACTGTATTTGTTATTATAACCATTGTTATCAATACTGTTTTTACCATTTTTTTGCTATCACTATAATCATCATTAATACTATTATCAAAATGAAAAATACACCGTTATTATTATTATTATTATCATCATCATAATTATTTGTTGTCGTCCTTCTTACACTGTAATGTAGATCTTGAAACATCTATAATAACTCTCTCGCTTTGTCTTCAGATCCTTCTTCTCTCTCTCTCTCTCTCTCTCTCTCTCTCTCTCTCTCTCTCTCTCTCTCTCTCTCTCTCTCTCTCTCTCTCTCTCTCTCACTCTCCTTTCCATCTCCCGAGCTCCGTGGCGCCACCAACCGAGCAGCAGAGCGAACGCCGTCATAACCCCCCTCCCCCCCTTCCTTCGCCGGCCCCCTCCCCCTTCGCCGCCCCGGGCACTGAGGCGGCTGACCAGATGTGTCGGCCATTATCATACAAATGAGAATAAACCCACGACCCCTCTTTTTATCTATCCCCCTGCCCCCCCCCCTCCATCACCTCCCCCCCTCCCCCTCCACTCCACCCTACCCCTCCTTCCCTCCTTTTTTTTCCCTCCCTATAGTGCCATCATGATAGATACTGACCGGTGGTATTGATATGATAAAAGTTTTATCTCAAGATATCGGGGTAAACACGAAGGATTGATTCTAAAAAGAAAAAGGATTCTCCGGTTATCAGTTCTTTATTTTATTTTCTGTTGATTTGGTTTTATCCCAGGTATCATTCATCAGTGGTTCTTCATCAGATATTTCCCCCATATATTCATCTTTTTCTTCTTCTTCTTCATTTTTTTTTGTTTCCTTATATATTCATCTTTTTCTTCTTCTTCTTCATTTTTTTTTTTTTGTAAATATATATATCTTTTTCCGGCCCAGCGGTCTCTGAATCTTCGGGTCGGTAAGCTTTCCATATTTTTTTATTATTTTTTTTTCCCTCGTGATTCATGATGTAGTATCCGACTCGCCTCTGCAATGCTACATGGAGAAATCAGAGAAGAAAAAAAAAACATGTTCAGAAAAACAAGCAGAGAGTTACTGGCTTATGTTAAATTCATGAGAGTTGAAGGCGAGAGAAAAGACAAGATTCTCTGACGTTGTGGAAATAGGGAGAGAGAGATTTTTGACTTTGATACTTTGATTTTGACTTTGATGCTTTGATTTTGACTTTGATGCTTTGGTTTTGACTTTGATGCTTTGGTTTGACTTTGTATTGCGTTACTTGAACTGGATTCTTCTGATTGATTTCTTTAGTTCGTAGTATGATTGTAATGTGCAATATATGTTTTTAAAGATGAGGATTATCATAGTCATGTTTGTTTGTGGGAAAGTGTGCCTGTGTGTTCGTATTTTATGAAAGTTTGCATGGATGTTTGTTTGTATATGTGTTTGTGTGTGCATGTGTTAGTGTCTAAATATTAGAATAAAAAGATATTTTCTTTCAACGAGATAACTATTACTATTACCATTATCCATTAGTATTGTTGTTCTAAAAGCATCGCAGGTACACCAACGGAAATAAATCTATATAAAAAAGATACTTGAGTCATTTAAAAAAAAATACTTGAGTCATTAAAAAAATACTTGAGTCATTTATCTTTTATCGGCTCAAAATATTTAAACAGAAGAAAATGATAAGCTAGTCGTTGCAATGGTAAGGAATTATCATTCCTACACGTGTACCTGTGCAATATGCAATACATCATTAATAGGGCTGCCACTCGTGTTAATGTAATTAAATAGAACACAAATTGAAATAGCTTGACTGATGGGTGACACTAGTGACCGATTTGTGAAACTCTTCACTTTGCTCCTCTATATTGCAGCGAATGAACAAATGATAAAAAGACAACACTCATCTATACGAATTTGACAGGCAATTTCACCTTATGAAAGACTCCTCCCCCTTCCGCCCGCTCGCACACACACATACACACACACACACATGCACACACACGCACACTCACACGCACACACACACATACACACACTCACTCACACACACACACACACACGCACAATCACACACACGCACACACACATGCACACACACACAGACACAGACTAACGCATACACACACACACACACATATTCATATCCACATGTGCATACAGAAGGGAGGAGGGAGGGAAGACAACAGGTAAGTAGGGAGGAGGAAAGAACAGCAAATGAGGGGAGGGAGATGGGAAGAAAGAACAGCAACTGGGGGGAGGTGGGGGAGAAATAACAGCAAATGGAAGAGGAGGGTGGAAAGAACAACACATGGAGGGAGAAGAGAGGAAAGGAGAGCAAATGGAGGGAGGGATATGGGAGGAAAGAACAGCAAGTAGGGGGAGGGGGGAATAGGAAAGAACAGCAAGTAGGGGGAGGGGGGAGTAGGAAAGAACAGCTTATGCAGAGAAGGGAGCAGAGAACAGCAAATCTAGGGAGAAGAGAAGAAAGAACAGCAAATGGGGGAGGGAAAAGAGAGGAAAAGACAGAAAATGGAGGGAGGGAGAAGAGAGGAAAAGACTGAAAATGGAGGGAGGAAGATGGGAGAAAAGAACAGAAAATGGAGGGAGGAAGATGGGCGAAAAGAACAGCAAATGGAGGAGGGGGTGGGGGGAGAAAGAAAAGAACAGAACAGAACATGAGAACACAGTCTGTGATCACGCCATGTAACCTACCTGTCCTTCTCATTATCACCTCGGGCACGAAATGAGACGGGAGTGGGGGAGGAGGAGGGAGTGGAGGGGCGTAGGGAGAGAGAAAGAGAGGAGGATAAAGGGGGGGGGGGAGCGAAGGAGGTATCAAGGACACGGTTCATGTTCTTAAGGAGTCTAAGAAAGATGCAGTGGCCTATTATTATAGCCTGAGAGTCGCCTGCAGATTTTCGCTGTTCTTCCCACGCCATCTTGCCAAGAATAGATCGGATTCGGTAATTTTGTTTCATCTAAAGTGCCGTTCGAAGTGTTTCAAAGTTCGTTTATTTATAATGCTTCGTCTTTTTTCGGGTGTTTAGAGTGTTCTAGGTTTTGATATGTTGTAGGTGTTTAGTGTCTTCTAAGTAATTAAGTAATCAATTGTTCTTATATGTTCAAGGTCATCATAGTCGATTTACTTTAGCTTTTGTCTTTTTATAAATCCATCCCTTCGAAATATCTTAAAAAAAAAGAACAAGTTTCCTCAACTATAATTTTCCTCCTCCTTCCTTTTCCTCCTTCCCTCCTTCAGATTCGTATTTAAACAATGAACAATAAGATACAAAAGCTATAATCCTCCTAAGATATCACACACACACTCCCCAATCTCCTGCTTTCATTACTCACCCTAACGCCTTTACTCAACGATTCATCCAACTTACATCATTCCACGACAGAATATACACATAATTCACCGAGTGATATGTGATCTTATACATACAGCTCGTTAGTGGGACGTCTTGTAAGGTCCCCTCGAATGGTCGTAATGAGATGGTTTGCTCGTCTGTCTGTCATTTCGAAATTTGGTTTGTAGAGAATTGCTTGCTTGTCTGACTTCTTATTTGTCTTTTTTCTTGTTAT
>NW_028234410.1:2263162-2265662 GCF_977035675.1 Penaeus japonicus
GTACACCACGCAAGTGACAGGAAGAGAAAAATGAAGATGTCATCCCTGGAAGTAGGCAAGGCGGAACATGTGACTGCCTCGCCTCGCATGTCGTAACTCAGCCGGCGTTCGCCAGATGGCATGAGCGTATAGGTGGGTGCAGGAAAGTCAGTCTTCGTGTTGTGATCAGTGGCATGGGTGTATCAGCCAGTTTTCCTTGTGTTTTCCTCTCTCATACAGACAACTTGTGGTGGATTATTTGCAACTGGAGATGAATCCCGCGCCCGCATGGGAAAGGTGAGTGTTGAAAGTGTTCACTCTTGTTTCAGGGGGGAAATTACCGCCCAGCAGGGTGGGTGGGTGTGCGTGCGTGTGTGAGTACACGGGACCAACCCTTGAAACAGCTGACTCGCCCTCCAGCTGAACGATAATTGACCCGATGTGACACTAGGTCAAGTCCTACGACTTCCCTACTGACCAAACTACCCAACAGCCTCCGCAATGACCGAAGAAAAACGTACGACCCAAGTGGCGAGCCCCTTAACAATGCCAACAGCGTGGTTTTCGTAAGGCCGAGAGTCGCGTGTTGCAACAACACCCCAGACTAGCAAGCGAGTGCCGCGTTACTAGCTCGCTGTCCTAATTAGGGAGCCAAATGAAGACCAATTGACGACTCCCTCAATGACAGTGCAGTTCCTTCACCTGTTGAACACATACTGCCGAACGACCTCGTTAGATAACCCGAGTCTCCAAACAGCCATTAAACTAATAACAAACTGATTATCCGAATCGTTTTGGAAAATAGTGGAACTAATCATATTGTGGCAGGAAATGTGGACACGTTTTCATAACATCTTTATGATTATGATAAAATTATTACAATCTTAAATAAAGATTACGGAGGCCAGGATGAGATACAGAATACGAAAAGTAAATTTATATTATTTCTTCTGAATAAAATAATAGCGTGAAACAGCTTTACAATAGGAAGAATATTGACATTACTAGGCAATAACATGCTTTCCACAAGCTGATTAAGCCAGTGGCACATGCAATAATGCTATCAATTTGAAGCTTATGATCTAAATGATCAGACGGATGACAATTTGTAATGCTATTAATTATATCATGCAATATGTTGGTGCTCGACCTATCATATTATGGAAAATGGCTTTTATGAGTATACGTATTATTGTTATCACTATTATTATCGTTATTATTATTGTTGGTATTGTTGTTGGTGTTATGTTACTGTTATCAGTGTTTTTATTGATATTATTATTGTTACGTGTCATTTTTTTATTATTATTGTTATTGTTAATGTTATTATGGTAATTATTTTTTTATGAATTTTCTTCCTACTATTGTTATTGTTATCAATATTACTATAAATAGTATTACTATCTTCGATGTTATTATTATTGTTTTATTATTATTATTATTATTATTATTATTATTTCTATCATTATTTTTGTTATTGTTCTTATTATCCTTATTAATCATATTATCATCATCATCACCATCATTATTATCATCACTATTATTACCATCATCAATATTATAATTATTATGATTATTATTATAAATAAGTATATTATTGATATAACATTGAAATGATTATTTACTGTTATTGTTATTGTTATAATTATAATGGTTATTAATATAATTATATTATTATTGCCATTGTTATTATCATTATTATTTTCATAATTATTGTTGTCGTTATGATGATAGTAATGATGATAATGATTATGGTGGTAATGATGATTGTTGTTATTATTACTTTTATTAGTATTGTATTATATTAATCATCATTATCATAATTTCTATCATTATTATTATTGTTCCCTCCCTCTTCCTATCCCTCTCCCTCTTCTTCCCTCCCTCCCTCTCTCCCTCCCTCCCTCCCTCCTCTCGTTCTCTTTCTATCTCCCTCTCTAGTTCTCCCTCCCTCTTAATTCCCCCCTTCTCTCTCCCTCCTCCCTTTTCCCTGCCTCTCATCTCTATCCCTCCATCTAAATCGCTCACCCTTTCCCTTCCCTCTCGTTCTCCCTTCCTTCTCCCTCCCCCTCCTTCTCCCTCTCCCTTCCCTCCCCCTCCCTCTCCTTCCCTCCCTCCCTTCCCTCACCCTCCCTCCTCTCCCCTTTCCCTCTCCCTCCCTTCCCTCACCCTCCCACCTTCCCTCTTCCTCTCCCTCCCCCTCCCCCTCCCCCTCCCTCTCCCTCCCCCTCCCTCACGCTCTCCCTTCCCTCACCCTCTCCCTTCCCTCACCCTCTCCTTCCCTCATTCTCTCTCTACCTCCCTCCCCTCCCTCCCCCTCTCCCTTCCCTCTCCCTCCCGTCTCCCTCCCCTCTCCCTCTCCTCTCCCTTCCCTCTCCCTTCCCTTTCCTCCCTCTCCCTTCCCTCTCCCCTCCCTCCCCCTCTTTCTCCCCCTCTTTCACCCTCCCTCCCTTTCCTCCCCCTCCCCTCCCTCTCCCTTTCCTCCCCTCGCTCCCTTTCCCTTCCCTCTCCCTCCCTCCCC
>NW_028234410.1:2270662-2276335 GCF_977035675.1 Penaeus japonicus
TGGTATTGATTTATTGATAGTGTTGTTTTTGTTAGCTGTTCTTGTTAGTGATGGTATTGGTGGCGGTGTTGATGAATTGTTGTTAGTGTGTTTGTTTTCGCCTTTTTTGTTGTTTTCGTTGTTCTTCGTGATTTCCTTGTTGATTTAATAGCAATTCTGATAACGGTAATTATGATCAAACGATCATACTATCAAACGATGATAGTATTAGGATGTTAAGGATAATTGTACTTTGCATAATTGATATTAACGGTATTGTTTTGTTGCCATTAAAAGTAATAGTAGTCGGGTTGACATCAACATCATCATTTTCATCATCATCGTCATCATCATCATCATCATCATCATCATCATCATCATCATCATCGTCATCATCATCATCCTCATCCTCATCATCATCATCATCATCATATTTTCTTCATCATCATGACTATCACCATCACCTTCACCATCAACACCATCACCAACACCAATATTGTTTTTTGTGATGGTTACACTATTGTCATTGGTCTCCGATAGTACATGATGATGAGTGTGATGATGATCAGAAAGGTGATGATGATGGTGATGACCCTAATTGATAGATTGTAATTATGAAAACGTTTTTTTTATGAGGAAGTTACAGGTTCCGGTTACTGTGAGTGGCCTTCATGATGCAACGGAGTAGGGGCGAGGCGAGAAAGAAGGAGCATTCAGGCTGGTTGGCTGGCAGTTAGGCAGGCAGGCAGACAGGCAGGTAGGTAGGCAGGTAGGTAGGCAGGTAGGTAGGCAGGTAGGTAGGCAGGTAGGTAGGCAGGTAGGTAGGCAGGTAGGTAGGCAGGTAGGCAGGTAGGTAGGCAGGTAGGTAGGCAGGTAGGCAGGTAGGTAGGCAGGTAGGTAGGTAGGCAGGTAGGTAGGCAGGTAGGTAGGCAGGTAGGTAGGCAGGTAGGTAGGTAGGCAGGTAGGTAGGCAGGTAGGTAGGCAGTTAGGCAGGTAGGCAGTTAGGCAGGCAGGCAGACAGGCAGGTAGGTTGGCAGGTAGGTAGGCAGGTAGGTAGGCAGGTAGGTAGGCAGGTAGGTAGGTAGGCAGGTAGGTAGGCAGGTAGGTAGGTAGGCAGGTAGGTAGGCAGGTAGGTAGGCAGGTAGGTAGGCAGGTAGGCAGGTAGGCAGGTAGGCAGGTAGGCAGGTAGGCAGGTAGGCAGGTAGGCAGGTAGGCAGGTAGGCAGGTAGGTAGGTAGGTAAGGCAGGACATAGAGTAGGCAGGTAGGTAGGTAGTCGCAGGTAGGTAGGCAGGTAGGGTAGGCAAGGTAGGTAGCAGGTAGGTAGGCGAGCGTAGAGTAGGCAGGTAGGTAGGTAGGCAGGTAGGTAGGCAGGTAGGTAGGCAGTTAGGCAGGTAGGCAGTTAGGCAGGCAGGCAGACAGGCAGGTAGGTTGGCAGGTAGGTAGGCAGGTAGGTAGGCAGGTAGGTAGGCAGGTAGGTAGGTAGGCAGGTAGGTAGGCAGGTAGGTAGGCAGGTAGGTAGGCAGGTAGGTAGGCAGGTAGGTAGGCAGGTAGGCAGGCAGGTAGGCAGGCAGGTAGGCAGGCAAGCAGGTAGGCAGGCAAGCAGGTAGGCAGGCAGGTAGGCAGGCAAGCAGGTAGGCAGGCAGGCAGGCAAGTAGGCAGGCAGGCAGACAGGCAAGCAGGCTAGTAGGCAAGCACGGAGGCTGGCAGGTAGGTGGCAGGCAGGCAGGCAAGCAAGCACGAAGGCTAGCAGGTAGGTGGCAGGCAGGCAAGCAAGCAGGAAGGCAGGTAGGTGGCAGGCAGTTAGGCAGGCAGGCATGTAGGTGTTCAGACAGACAGAGGCGTAGGACGCAGACAGACCCAGCCCAACAACCCCGACGTCGCGATGAACGAAAGCAAACGCAGCCAGGGGGAAGGGCCGCCCGCCCGCCCGGGAGCCACGGGTCCCAGCGACGTCCAGCGATATGGCGTGGTGGCTGAGGGCGGCCAGTCGCGCGTGAGGCATGGCTCAGGACGCCCACCGAGACGGAAGAGTAATATATGAAGGACCAGAAGGTTTCCCCGAGTCCTTTGAAACCCCGGACGAGTTTCTTCTGGTCGTGGTCCGCCATTTGCCAGGAATTATAGATGCGTTTGTTAAAGTTGCTCGATTGCCTATTCAGATGCCTGAGAGAGGGGGGGAGGGGAAGGAGGAGGAGGAGGAGGAGGAGGGGAGAGAGAGAGGGGGGGAGATAAGAGGGGGAGAGGGAGGGAGGAGGAGGATGAGGATGGAGGAGGAGCAGAGGAGAAGAGGAAGAAAGGAGGAGAGAGAGAGGAGAGGGGGAGGAGGAGGAAGAGAGAGGAGGGGGAGGAAGAGAGAGAGAGGAGGAGGGGGAGGAGAAAAAGAAAAAGAAGAATTAAAAGAAGAAAAAGGAAGAGGGGCAGGGGGAGGAGAGGTTAAGGGAAAGGAATAGGAAAGGGGACGAAGAAAAAAGATAAAACAGAGATAGATAAGATAGAAGATAGAAGACAGACAGAGGACAGACAACAAGTAGGTAAACCCATAAAAATAAAAGAAGAAAAAAAGACAGGCAGGTGAGGTAGGGGGTGAGGAAAAGAGAAGCAGAAACAAGAAGATAAAGGAAGAACAGGTAGGATAGTCATATAGACCAATAGACAACAGACAGACAGACAGGAAGGTAAACATAAACAAATAGACAGACAGGCAGGTAGACATAAACAAATAGACAGACAGACAGGCAGACATAAACAAATAGACAGGCAGGTAGACATAAACAAATAGACAGACAGACAGACAGACAGGCAGACATAAACAAATAGACAGACAGACAGACAGGCAGGCAGACATAAACAAATAGACAGACAGGCAGGTAGACATAAACAAATAGACAGACAGACAGGCAGACATAAACAAATAGACAGACAGGCAGGTAGACATAAACAAATAGACAGACAGACAGGCAGACAGACATAAACAAACAGACAGACAGAAACAGGAACAGAGACAAAAGGCGACACGAATTGCAGACGAAATAGGAAACCCCAAAGGCCGGCGCGACCAGACGGGCTGGGGACGCCCGGGTCGGTCTGCCTCCTCTCATTACGGCCAGATGAGATGCCCAGGTGAGGCTGAAGGGCAAAGAGACCCCGAGAAATAACGGCGGATGAATATTACATCTGTGGCGGAAGAAGTAAACAAACAGACGGTCCTTAGATGCTGTGTGTTTGTGGATGGTGTCGGAAGAAGCGGAGATACAGAATGGTGTTTCTTGAAGAAGGTAGAGAGCCTTTGGGAGGAAAGATGGAGTGGTTATTAATTAATGCTGGTGTTTCCCCCTTTTTGAGTCTTCGAGAGAGCGTAGAGATAGAGATGCGATCTTCCGTGTTTATCATAAATTAGTTTTCGGCGAAAGGGAGAACGCGATGCTCTGTGTAAACTTTTTTTCTTCAGTTTTGGAACTTGAATTTCGCTCGAGTCCCGGATGTCGGAAACCATAAAGTTGGAACCTTTTTATATCATTATTTTTTTTTTTCATTCGAATCGCGTTACTAAGCGTTCCTCAAAGAATACAAACACCCTAAACATAAGAGGCGACGTGAGAAGAAGAAGAAAAAACAAAAACAAAAACAATTCGCGATTATTGAGTAAGATATAAACCGCCTCCCCAAGAGATTCGAACGACACGCTGTCTCGATTAAGGAGGCCCACGCGACCCGGAGACTTGATGGAACAACTGACGAAGTGGTAGGGGGTGAGCGAGCCCGGGGGGGGAGGGGTTGAAAGTGGTAGGGATAGGGATAGGGGATGGGGAAGGGTAGGGGGGGGGGGTAGGCTCAGGACTAAGAGGCGGTCGGTCGGTCTCATCGTGTTCCTCGACGATCGTGTTAGGTTTTCTTCCGACAGCGATCGCGTTCGGTGATGGGATGACGTCTGCATGATGGCCGGGCCTTCCTTGTCTTGCGTCTCCGATCTCTCTCGCGTCTGGCGCGGGAGATGAAATGCGGAGATGGCGAACGCTCACCTCAGGGAATGGGAATTGGGGTTGTAGATATATATATATATATATATATATATATATATATATATATATATATATATATATATATATTTGTGTGTGTGTGTGTGTGTGTGTTCTGTAATGGATAATTAGTAAGAAGGGAAAATGATAACAAAGTCGCCACATTCCCCACCTGCAGCCAAAGAGGGGGGGGGAGTGGTAGACGAAAGGAATTTCTACTTTAGTGACGAAATGAAAAGGGTGGAATTTAGATATATTTTGCTAGGTGATTTGTTGCCCCCCCCCCCCTTCCTTTCACCTTCCTTTTGCATCGCCAGTTTTGTTGTGTGGAATTTTTATTTGCTTGTTTTTTCTAATTTTATTTCTTTTTCTATCTCCCTTTTCCTTCTCTCTCTCATCCTTCACCTCCTTATCTTCTTTTTCATCCTTCTCCGTCCCCTTCCCTTCTTATCTTCTCCGTTTTCCTTCCCCTGCTGCTGTCCCCCTTTCTCCCCTCCACCTCCTTCACCTCCTCCTCCCCCTCCACCTCCTCCTCCACCACCTCCTCCCCCTCCCCCTCCTCCTCCTTCTCCTCCTCCCCCTCCTCCACCTTCTCCTCCACCTCCTCCTCCTTCCCCTCCTCCTCCCCCTTCTCCTCCACCTCCTCCTCCTACTCCACCACCTCCAGCACCTCCTCTTCCTTCTCCTCCTCCACCTCCTCCTCCTCCTCCTCCTCCTTCACTACCTCCTCCTCCTCCTCCTCCTCCTCCTCCTCCTCCTCCTCCTCCTCCTCCTCCTCCTCCTCGTCGTCTTCTTATACGTCCCGCCTTTAAGAGGAGCAATAATTGAACTGTAAACATCTTTCTAGAATAACAGTTGCTGGAAGATCCCACGCTGTCTGGACAGTTATTACGGCTTTGTTTTCGCTCTTTCGCTCTCTCTCTTCGCTTCTCTTTCTCTTCTCTTCTCTTCTCTTCTGTCCTCTTCTCTTCTCTCTCTTTCTCTCTTTATCTCCCTCTCTCTCTCTCCCTCTCACTTCTCCTTTCGTCGCCTCTCTCTCTCCTCCTCTCCTCTCTCTCTCTCTCACCTCTCGTCTCTCTCTCTCTTCTCTCTCTCTCTCTCTCTCTCTCTCTCTCTCTGTGCTGTCTCAGTCTCTCTCACGTTCTCTTCCTTCTCTTTCCCAGTCTCTCTCTTTCTCTCTCTCTCTCTCTCTCATCTCCTCTCCTCTCATCTCTCTCTCTCCTCCTCTCTCCTCTCATCTCTCTCTCCGTCCCCCCCCCCTCTCTTCTCCTCTCTCTCTCTCTCTCTCTCTCTCTCTCTCTCTCTCCCCCTTCTCTCTCTCTTTCTCTTTCCCTTTCTCACTTTTTTTCTTTTATTAGCAGTTTTTATTTTTACTATTGAACTTTTTAAAAATATTTTTTCCTTGTACGTTATTTTTTATTATAATTGCCATTGTTATTGTTATTATTAAGATTTGTTATTATTATTATTATTATTATCATTATTAATTTTATTATTATCATTACCATTTTTATTTTATATTATGTTTTATTTTTTAGGCTATCTAATTTCCCTTCCTCTGTGAGACAGATGAAAAAAAAAAATGCAAATAAGCATCTTTTTGTGACGAAGATGATAAACTGTCTTTGTTATTGTTATCACTGTTGTTTCTAGTGTTCTTGTTATTTTTATGGTATT
>NW_028234410.1:2276435-2281435 GCF_977035675.1 Penaeus japonicus
GAAAAGTCGGGAAGGACGAAAGGCGAAAGCAAGAAAAGCTAAAATGGAAAAAGTCGGGAAGGACGAAAGGCGAAAGCAAGAAAAGCTAAAATGGAAAAAGTCGGGAAGAACGAAAGGCGAAAGCAAGAAAAGCTAAAATGGAAAAAGTCGGGAAGGACGAAAGGCGAAAGCAAGAAAAGCTAAAATGGAAAAAAATCAGCAAAGACGAAAGGCGAAAACAAGAAAAGCTAAAAGGGAAAAAGTCAGCAAAGACGAAAGGCGAAAACAAGAAAAGGAAGGCGACCCACGCGGGGCGAAAGATGACATTCTCGTGTTCACTTCAGTCGAGGAAAATTCGGAAAACGGGAGTCATTAAGGCCTAAGCACCGCCTGGGGTTAACAGCTGGAAACGACAGGGAAACGCCGTCCGTATGTCTTCCGGGAGAAAGGAGAGAAAAGGGAACGGGAATGATAGGGGATTCGAGTTATAAACGGAAGGATGAAAATTCGAACGTGTTGGATTTTGATTGTATTATTTTTTTATTTATTTATCTATTATTATTGATTCATTTATTTATTTTTGTTTGTTTTGTTTTGTGGGTTTTGCGTTTTAGGAATGACGGGGTTTCTTGGGGCGGGGGAGGGGGGGGAGGGATCGTGAATCGAATGGGACGTTCGAACTTTTTCCCGCCAATTCTATTTTCCTCGTCATTTAGCTCCTTCTTACGTTGTTTTGTCGATACTACTTTTTTTTAAGCTTGTAGTCCCCTTTCTTTATAGCGTTAAGAGTCAATAAAACGGCGGACGTAGGGCTCATAGAAGTCTTTTGAAATATCTTTATCCCGCCATAACTCGCCCAGAAGCTCATCGGATCACAACCGCTCTCGTTGTGGCGGCCTCGGCGGCGGGCCAATCACGTGCCGCCACGTCACACTCGCTCCTCTTTTTTTTTCACTGGCTGAGTTCATGACGTCATGCGGCCAACGAGGGATTGCTGGCGTTACCTCTGTTGTGTGAGAAAAGCTTTATGGGGAAACTTTGATAATCGAGGAGTGGAGTTGGCTTGGCTGGGACGGATGTTTGGATGTGATGTGAGTTACGCTGCCCCGTGTGCGCTGGGCTTAGGGCGAGGGAGCTTGGAATGCGCCAGCTGCCTTTGGTAGCAGGTCACATCATATGGAACGTAGGCCTATATATAAATTTATGTATGTTTATATATATATATATATATATATATATATATATATATATATATATATATATATATGTGTGTGTGTGTGTGTGTGTGTGTGTATGTGTGTGTGTGTGTGTGTGTGTGTGTGTGTGTGTGTGTATGCATGTATGTATGTTTGTATGTATGTATATATGTATGTATATATATATATATATATATATATATATATATATATATATATATATATACTCTAGTATATCTAAAAGAGTGAAGTTAATTGCAAAGATCCACCAGAAATATCTTGGTTTGTCAGAAAAACTGTATTTAATCATTTCAGCAATATAATGTCCTAAAACTAGTTCTTCAAAGTCCCTCTGCATCTCATACTGAAAATAGATATATATCACCATATACAATAGATAGATAAATTAAAAGTATGTATATATATATAAGGTTTTCAATTCGGATGGAGATATACGTAAACATTACGGATTTCCATAGATAGTTGATCACTAGGGTCGTGAGGGTATTCCTGTTGTTTACTTTAAAGTAAACTGGGTCGTGATGAAAAGGAATCGAAAAACACTGTTAAAGGATTTTCTTGTGAGCTGTGTTAAGGGGCTATTACACAAGGGTATTTTTTTGTATATTTTCTACAATCTACGCACGTACCGTCTGCTATCTTCAAATTCGTGCAGATTAGGGCGTTTACATAAATATGTCTCTCAAGCCATTTAATTTGTTATTTCTACAAAAGTCAAATCGAGATCTTTGGTTTAGATATTACAATAAATAAAATGAATGTTGTTTATGAGATTATGATTAGTTATAACAGGATAAGACCGAGCATGTAGAGCTATTCAAATTAGTATCAGTATTATGATAAAGAACAATATTACTGAATTCTTTGCCTCGTTGTTTACAAGTCAAATCGAGATCTTTAGTGTAAATATTACAAAAAAAAAAAAAAGTATTGAAAATATGATAAGTTATAAACAGGGAACGACCAAGCATGAAGAGCTATTCAAATTGATATCATTATTATGATAAAGAACAATATCACAGACTTATTTGCCTTATTGTTTTCATTCGGTAGTCTATGGGAACTAAAAGAGGGGCTCCAACCTTTGTCTAAATCATGCAAATTTTATTCCCGGACAATAAAACTCTATAGCCAATAATCTGCTTAGAAATTTGTTTGATAACAGAATGCTATAATGTTAAAAAGAGATGTTTTTGGAGCCCTTCTAGACACGCCCTGAAAGGGTTAGCGAGCAGCATTCTTGTTGTTTACAAATGCGTGTACAGATTGAATCTCTCGCGCATCGTGTGATAGGGAGTACGCAATACGTGAATAGAATATATTGTAGATTATAAGAAGGACAAGAATATTTGCCCTCGTGCGGTACCCCCGTTACAGTGTCGACGTGGAACTGTATCTAAGGCTGATTCTGATTGTTACTGCCGTCTGGTTTGAGTTATGAAAACGTTAGTTTTGATGTTAATGCCTCAACTGTAAATCATTAAAGCAGTGTATAGATATACATACGAACCTTCACACGCACACGCACACGCACACGCACACGCACACGCACATGCACACGCACACGCACACGCACACGCACACGCACACGCACACGCACTCACACTCACACTCACACACACACATGTATCTAACCATATATATACATATAAATGCTTACAATGTCGGTCAGATCTCCCTTCCTATGATTTACTTTATCATTTCCAACTAGTGAGATTCTGTCAACTCAAATTCAAGATTCATATCCAACAAACCCGGGCCACAGAAAGATATCCACATGTGCGGATATCTACACATAAAGCTTATCATAAGATAATTCTCCCCAGAATGATATACCTTAATGCGGCTATCACTTACAACATAGCCTACAGCTCTTTCTGGAGACCACTTTGCCTCAGTGAGCCTCAGCACATAAGATATTCTGCTGCTGACTTACTTACGAGGTTATGTAGTGCCGGCAGAATCATGAATTCTCATCTTCTCTTTTATTCATTGTTCTTTCATGCACACCGCAAGTGCGACCTACTTCATGTCATGTTTTTTTTAAGGACGCATGATATTTAGTTTCGTTCAGTCTATAATTTACCACAGGCTTTGGTAGTCCTGATATGTGATTATGGTATTGTATTACGCTATTATCTAACACATTTTGAATTTAGGATAGCCTTTATATTTTCCTCGTCTTTCATTAATTTACTTAAAGTCATGCATTGTGAGTTTATGTCAGGAATCTACCTTGACGGGACAGATTGACTTTAAATTATAATTGAATCTAAGCTCTAGTTTCTGTGGCTAGGCGCCTCAATAATGACAGTCAATTGTGTCTACCTGATAAATCGAGCTCTTAACTTTGTCTGGACTTTTTATAGATGGATGGACTCAAGTAATGCCTCCTGGATAGAAGACTTATTTACCTCCACTCTCAAACTAGAGATATAACAGGGAAAGGCCAAGCATGTAGAGCTATTCAAATTAGTATCAGTATTATGATAAAGAACAATATCACAGACTTCTTTGCCTCATTGTTTACAAGTCAAATCGAGATCTTTAGTGTAAATATTACAGCAAATAAAAAAGATTTTGTTGAATCTATAGTAAGTTATCATCTTTGTTTATATATTAGGAGAAAATAATATCCTGTGCCTTTTCCTACCTAACCTCTAGTATGGCTTCAATATTAAATCATTCCAAAGAAAGTACTTTTTGGTGTCTTGTAGAATATCTAATAAGCTCACATCTCTGCAACTGCATTCAGTGCACTATATGGGGGGATAGTTGAAATTAGGCGTGATATCCCGTAGAGTTGTGTAACCTAATGATATATACAGTGAATTGATTATGAAAATATATTACAGGAGATGTGCAGAACATTTGGACACATTTTTATTTTCTTATTTCCTGCGTCCGAAGATGAACTTCCATTAAAAGTTCTAAACGTCACGATTATAATTCTTTCTTACTGTGTGTGCACGTTATTGTATTTTTTGTAATTCACGTGTGTGTGTATATATATATATGTGTGTATATATCTTATTTGTGTGTATATATATATATATATATATATATATATATATATATATATATATATATATTATATATTATATATTATATATTATATATTATATATATATGCATACATACATACATACATACATACATACATACATACATACATATATACATACATATATAGATGTATGTATATAAAGAAAGAGAAAAGAGAGAAAGAGAAAAGAGAGAGAGAGAGAGAGAGAGAGAGAGAGAGAGAGAGAGAGAGAGAGAGAGAGAAAGAGAAAGAGAAAGAGAAAGAGAAGAGAGAGAGAAAGAGAAAAGAGAGAGAGAGAAAGAGAAAAGAGAGAGAGAAAAAAAGGAGAAAAGAGAGAGAGAAAAAGAGAGGAGAGAGAGAGGAGAGAGAGAGAAAGAGAAGAGAGAGAGGGAAAGCAAAGAGAGAGAGGGAAAGCAAAGAGAGAGAGGGAAAGCAAAGAGAGAGAGGGAAAGAGAAGAGAGAGAGAGAAGAGAGAGAGAGAGAGAAAGAGAAGAGAAGAGAAGAGAAGAGAGAAAAAGAGAGAGAAAAAAAAAAAGAGAGAAGAGAGAAGAGAGAGAGAGAAGAGAAAAGAGATAGAGAGAGAGAGAAGGGCAGGGTCAGGTGAGAAGGGGTAGGGAGAAAGGGCTTCAACTAACTGATAAGGAGCCCGGCGCTGGGTTGTGATAAGGCTACCCCTTGGAGCATCGCGGAAATTGAATATTGAGGCTCCAGGCCAGAGGGAGACGGGAGAGGGGAGAGAAAGGGGGACCTATCTGATA
>NW_028234410.1:2291435-2303935 GCF_977035675.1 Penaeus japonicus
TTTTTTTTTGGGGGGGGTTGCTTTATTGGTCTATGTTTTTTTTTCTGCTAACATCTTAATTCCCGTCTTTTTATTTCTACTTTCTAATTTTGATATACCTCACCTTTTATAAAAAAGAATAAATATATATATTTTTTCAACTTTCTTCAACCAAATCCACCAACTCACAACATGTTACTAAAAAAAAAAAAATAAATAAAATAAAATCATAATATCCCACGCGATGGAAATGGAAAAGCCGTTTCCAATATCGCTCCATACGATTCGAAATGAAATATATAGAAATGGACTCGTGTTTGTGACGACAAACAGGAGAGAATTTGGATATTTCAAACGCAATAACAGCTTTGTCACTTGTTACTGTGGACTCGCTTTATTTCATTCCGATTTTGAAGGTTTCGCCGAAAAGCTTGTTCAATTTAGCGCAAACAAAAACAAATGCGGGCGAAACACAAAGCTTAGTCAAATATATATAAAAATATATATATAAAATATAGATATATATATAGATGAATATATATAATATTATTTGATTTTTATTTTATTTATATTTATATATATATATATATTTATATATATATATATATATATATATATATATATATATATATATATATAAACAAGATTTATTAAGGGAGAGAGTAAGAGAAAGAAGGGAGGGAAGGGAGGGAGAGATAGAAGCACAGAGAGAGAGAGGGAGAGAGGGATAGGGAAAGGGAGAGTGAGAGGGAGAGGGAGAAGGAGAGGGGGAGAGCGAGAGCGATAGCGAGAGGGAGAGGGAGAGGGAGAGGGGGAGAGCGAGAGCGAGAGGGAGAGGGAAAGGGAAAGCAGACAGAGAGACAGAGACAGAGACAGAGAGAGAGAGAGAGGGGGGCGGCATACGGAGGCACAAAAACAAAAACAAAACAAAACTACAAAAGGGGAAAAAAAAGGGAAGCATTACTTCCTTTCACAACCAGCACCGGGAAGCAAGCAGGAACTCACACTGGACTTCTCATTAAGCGAATTCAATGCAGTCCATTATATGAGCTGTAAATTATGTGATAATGTCCCCAGCACAACGGGCGAGGCGAGTCTCCCTTCCAGTTCTGTCCCTTCTATCTCTTACTATTCTTCTATCTATTTTCAACTCTCTTCTCTCTTTTTCTTTCTTCCGCTTCGCCTTCTTCTCTCGCTTCTCCTCCTTCTGGCCCTGTCGTTTTCGCATTCGATTTTTAACAAGACTGGATTGCACAGCCACAAAATTAATCTACACATCACATTCAAAAATCAATTCATCAATCACACCGCAATCATTTCATTTCATTACTAGTTCTTCACATGCAACAAATCGCAATTTCATGAGGCCGGGTTTGTGCTAATGCCGCTCTAAAATGCCCGTTTTCGGGTGCGCGTCTTGTTCGCTAAAGGTCGTCCGGAATGACTCCTTTGCCGCACTACTCTTCTCGTGTGTGTGTTTTGGGGCTTGCTCGGAGAATCTTGGTTTCTTTGATTTGTTCTTTTTTTTTTTGCTTTTGAGCCCTTCCGCTTCTTAGAGAGTGTTCTCTCTGATTGTGTTACATCTCTTTCTCTTTTGTCTCTTTGTCCTCTCTCTTTCTCTTTCTCTTTCTTTCGTGCCTTTCTCTTTTTCTCTCTCTCTTTCTCTCTCTCTCTCTTGTTCTTTCTCTTTCTCTTCTCCCTTCCTTTCTTCTCTTTCCCTTCCTCCTCTTCCTTTCTTCTTCTCTGTCGTTCTCCTCCCCCCCTTCTCCTACTTCTTCTCTTTCCTGTGCTGCCTGCCCCTTCGCTTCGCTTTCGCTTCCTCTCTCATCTCCCCGCGCTCGGGCCCTCTCCTCCCCGCCCTCCCCCTCCTCTCCCTCCCTCTCTGCTCTCCACTCTCTCTGTCTTCTTCTCTCTCTCTCGCTCGCTGTCCCTCTATATCAGTTATTGATTATTAATGATTTATCTTGTATATTATATAGAGATTTATCTTTAATTTATGTTCTATCTATCTATTTAAACACACGCACAAGCACACTCACACATACACACACACACACACACACACACACACACACACACACACACACACACACACACACACACACACACACACACACACACACACACACACACACGGACACACACACCACACATACACACAAACGGATGCCTGTCATTCGATACCATCGCCCCGAGCCACCAATGCGTGACATGATATGCACTATTACTAAAATCGGTTTGTCATGTTAGCATATTCGGACTCAAACTGATTATCTCTCCTACTCCAAGTTCCTCGCCCACGTATCTTGTCTCTCTCAAACTCCAAACTTTTCCCACAAACGCACCCTTTTTCTCCCCAAATGAACTCTTTTTCTCCTAAACGCGGGAACGGCTCCCCTCTTTTCTTTGCTTTTTTTTGGTTTTTCCCCCAAACAACACCCTTTTTTCTTTCTCCCCCCCTTGTTCTCCTCCAAACACTACCCTTATCTTTTCTTCCAATGTCACCCTTTTCCTTTTTGTCACTCCTTTTTTTCCGTTTTCACTGCTGCCCCCAAACGCACCCCTTTCCCCCCCAACACAACACACCCCTTTCCCCCCAAACACCCCCTTTTCCCCTTCTCCCCCCCAAAACACCCCCCCTCACCCCCCCCCCCAAACACCCCTTTCTTTCGTCCGTTTCCTTTTCCACCCCCCCCCAATCACACCCCTGTCTCCGTTCCCTCCGTCCCCCCCAAACACACCCCTTTCCCCAAAAAACACACCCCTTTCCCCCCCAAACACACCCCCTTTTTCCCCTCCTTTTTGTCCCTTTCCTCGTTTTTTTCCCCCTCTCCCCCCCCCAAACTCACACCCCTGTCTTCCTCTTCCTGTTCCCCCCTTTTTTCCCCCTTCCTCCCCTTTCCCCCCCCAAATACACAAACAAACACCCCTTTTGACACCCCCTTTTCTTTGTCCTTCGTGTCTTCCCCCCAACACACCCCTTTCCCTCCACCTCACTCACTACCTCTTCCGACTCTTGAAGCAATAAAACCCCCCCCCCCAAATACTCACGTCCGGCCAATGCAAACGCTACGCGGGCTCCCTCTGCCATACACAATTCTGTCATTCTTTCCTCGCTCTCGCGCTTTCTTTTTCGTCTCCTGTCTCTTGCTCTTGTCTTTCTCTGTTCTTTCTCCTCACTTCGTCTTTCTCTGTCGTCCCGCGGTCTCTCTCCTCCTGCTCTCTCTCTCTCTTTCTTTCTCTGTGTCTCTCCGCTTTCGTCCTCTTTGTGGTGCGTTGGTGGCTTTGTGGTGGTTGGGTTGTGTTTTGTTTGTGGTCTGTTGGTTGTGTTGGTGGGGTTGGTGTTTGTGTTTTGGTTTGGGTTGTGTTGGGGTGGGGTTTGTGGCTGGTTGTTTGGGTGGGTTGTTTGGGTGTGGGTGTGTTTTGGGTTGTTGGGGGTTGTGGTGTGGGGTTGGTTGTTTGTTGGGTCCTCTCTCTCTGTCTCTTTGTCTCTCTCGCTCTCGTCTCCTCTCCGCTCTCCTCTCTCCTTCTCTCATTTCCCTCCCCGCCGCTCTGCCTTCGCCTCTGCTCCATCTCGCCCCTTCCCCTCTCTCCCTCCCTCCCCTCCCTCCCTCATCTCTCTTCGTCCTCTCCGCATTCTCCTCTCTCCCCCCGCTGCTCCTTCGTCCCTCCCCTCTCCTCTCCTCCTCCCGCCCCCTCCGCTCTCTCGCTCCTCCCCTCCCCTCCTCCGCCCCTCTCGTCCTCTCTCGCTCTCTCTCTCTCGCCTCCCTCGCTCTCGCGCGGGATCTCTCTCTCCTCTCTCTTCCTCTCCTCGTCCCTCTTTCTCCCGCTCTCTCCTGCCCCTGCTCTCCCTCTTCTCTCGCGGCTCTCTCGCTCCTCGTCATCGCCTCCTCTCTCCTCTCCTCTCGTCTCTCTCTCTCTCCACTTCTCTCCTCCCCCTCTTCTCTATCTTCATCCTGTCGCGTCCCCCTCGCTCATCGTCTCTCACTCTCCTTCCCGTCCTTCCTCCCGTCTCTCTACTCCTCTCTCCCTCCGCTCTCTCTCTCTCTCCTCCTTCTCTCTCGCCCCTTCTCCTCTCTCTCTTCTGCGTGCACTCCCCTCCTCCCCCCCCTCCACTCCTCTCTCTCTCTCACTCTCTCCTGTCCCTCTCTCCTTCCCCCTCCCTCCCCCTTCCCTCGTCCCTCCCTCCTCCTTTCTTCCCTTCCTCCCCCCCTCCCGTCTTGTATCCCCCCTCCCTTCTTCCCCTCCAGCCCCTCCCTCCATCCCCTACCTTCCTGTCTCTCCTTCGCTCCCGCCCGCCCCCCGGGTCCGCTCTTTCCCTCCCTTTTTTGTCTCTTCTCTCCGTCATTCCCACGGTTTCGCGCTCTCCTCTCTCCTTCCCTCCTCGCCCCTCCCAATCCCTCTCCCTCCCTCTCCTGCGGCTAGCATCCCTCGCCTCTGCTCTCTCTCTCTCTCTTCCCTCTCTTCTCTCCTTCTCGTCCTCCCTCCAATCCTCCATCGCCTCCGCTCTCTCAGTTCTCCCCTCTCTCTCTCTTCTCCCCTCGCCCTGCCTCTCTCTCCTCTCCTCTCAGCAATCGCTCTCGGCTCCCCGCCTCGTCCTCTCCTCCCTCCTCTCCCTCTCTCCTTCTCCTCTCCCCCTCTCTCTCGCTCTCCTCTGTTCCTCTCCCGCTCCTCCCTGTCGCTCATCCTCCCCTCTCTCCTTCTCTCTCACCCACCTTCTTCCTCTCTCCTCCCCACCCTCTCCTCGCCCTCCTCTCTCCCTCTCCTCCTCTCCTCCCCTCCCTCATCTCGCTCCTCGCTCGCCCCCCCTCCTCGCTCGCTCTCTCGGGGGCTCGCTCCTCTCCGGCCGTCCCCTCAACCCGCCCGCGGGCTGCCTCTCAGCGCGCCTCGCCTCCCCGGCGCCCCTCAGAGCTCTCGCCGTCCTCTACTCTCTCTCGCCTCTCGGCCCTCGCTCCTCCTCTCCGCTGCAGCGCGTCCTCGCCTCGTCTCCTCTCCCCTCACACAACTCACCTCCCTCGCCCGCCCCAGCTCCCCCCGCTCTATTTGCCCGTCCATATTCGGGCCTTCTCCGCGTCAATTTTCCCCCTCTCGCCTCGTCCTTCGCCCGCCGCCCTGCATCTCGCGTTTCGTCCCTAGCTCACTCCTCTGGTCTCGAGTTCCCGCGTCTCCTCGCAGCTCGTCACGTCTCCACCCCCTCGCGCCGCTCTCGCTATCCTCCTCCGTACGCTCCTCTCCCTGCGCTCGTGTTCTCCCCCTCCAGCTCCGCGCTTCGCCTCCCCCGCGCGGGCCAACGTCGCACGTCTGCCCCGTCTTCCCTCATTCCATTCTCCTTTCTCTCTCCGCCTCTTCTACTGCTCTCCGCTTCTCTCGCGCTCGCTCTCTCTCGCGCCCGCCCTCCCCTCCGTCCCGCCAGCCCCCTCATCCCTTCTCCATCCCCCCAGCCCCTCCTTCCCTCCCATCCGGCCTGCCCGCCCTGAGGCGGCCCTCTCCGCCCCATCCCCATATATATACCCCCCCCCACACTCATCTCTCTCTCTCACTCTACGCGCCGAACTCGCATACGCGCCAGCACGATACCTCGGCGCGCCGCCCGCGCGCGCGCCTCTCCCTCGGCGTCTCCCGCGCCTCGCGCGCCGTTCCTCGCGCGCTCTCTCTCCCGCTCGCGCTCGCTCTCCTCTCCGCGCGCTTTCTATCTCCTCGCGTACAAGGGGATGGACGACAAAGCGAGTTCGCTGCCTTAGACCTTTCCGGCTACAATAAGGGGTTTCGGGAGGGTAAGGTCGTCGGTAGCGATAACAGCGTGTGAGTGTGGCGCACGCGCTGCCGGTATTGCGAGAAGTGTAGGGAGGGGGGTTGTGAGGGGGGAGGGGTGGGGGGGAGGGAGAGAAGAGCGAGAGGGGAAAGGAGGAGGGGGAGAAGAGGGAGAGGGGGAGTGAGGGGGGGGGGGAGGGAGGGGGATGGTGGGGGAGGGAGGGGAGGTGGGGTGAGGGAGAGGGGGGAGGAGGGGATATAAGGGGGGGTGGTGGGAAGAGAGGTTGTTGACGAGAGAGGAAAGGGAGGAAGAGGAAAGGGGGAATGGTAGGGTATGAGGGAGATGGGAAGAGAGGGGAGGTGAGAGGAAGGATGGATGAAGATGGAAGGAGGAGAGGAGAGGAAAGTAAATTAAGCAGGGTGATTGGTTATTGGATTGGGGGGGAGGATTTATTTTTTAGATTCCCCGGAAGAAAGCGTAGTGAGTCCGCCTCATATCAGATTCAATCAAGGACGCACGGCTAATTATTCATGACGGCTTCGACGTCGAGTCGAGCGCCCGACGTCGCGGCAAGTTCTTCGCGCCACACGTGGCCCCCCTGTCCCCCCACCCATCCCCTCCCTCCCCCTCCCGCTCCTGCAACGAAAGGAGAAAGTGGTTGAAATTAGAAGGAGCGACTTACTCAGGAACTGGAGCCCATCGAGGATAAGCAGATCCGCGGTGAGAAGAGCTTAATGCGTTATTGTCCTGCTAGGGGGAAGTAGAAGGAAGAAAGTAACTGTATATGCGCTAATGGGAGCGAGAGAGTGAAAGCTATTACTTCAGTCGCGGGGGGGGTGTGTGTGTGTGTGTGTGGTTTGTGTGTGTGTGGGTGTGTGTGTGTGTGTGTGTGTGCGTGCATTCGTGCGCGCGCGACGCGCGGGTGGGGGAGTGGGTAGTGTATATATCCTTTTATTATTCTTTCGTTATTTGGATTTCCTTTCTGCTGGCCTTATGCTAATATCATTATTACTAATGCAACAACGTATGAACAGTTTTAACCGTAAGGGTGATAATACAATAGTGATAGTAGTGATATTAATACTACAATGATAACAACAATAATGATGCTAATATTCAAAGATGATATAAGGATAACAAATAAGATGATTAAGCATGTAATGATAATGCATTATAATGATAATAGTAAGATTTTTGTATGATAATAATAGAGATGATAAATAATAAGAACAATTATAATTGAAAATAGTAAATATGGATTGCCTAATGGTTATAATGATGATAATAATGAAAAAGGATAATAACTGATTATAACTAATTTATGATAATAGCAAATTTTGCTAATAATGATAACAATAAAATAAAGGAGCGAGCGGAGAGGATGGAAGATAGGATAGGGCGTAAGAAAGCGCGGTGTGTATACATAAATACAGATCGTAAAGCGTCAGTTTCCCCTCCTTTTCCCTACATTCTCTCTCCTTTTTGTTATTCAACCGCTTGTCACTTGTTCTTTATCATTGTGTACCGTGATAATAACAATATTCATAGTACTTTATTTTGATCTTTCCTAACGTATATGCAACATACGGAAGCATTCATCCGATTGTTGTATATGGATATTTTTGGTTATGTTTGTATAATTATTGTTATTATTGCAATGAAATCCAATCTCTGTTGTTCAAATATTGTTTATTGGATGAGAAATTGTTGCAAAATCTGCAACGTTGATGGCTAAACACGAGATCAGATTCTTGTTCATCGAAAAATGATTTATTGTTAAGCTTCTTCGTATTATTTAATTGGATCTAATTGTAATAGTTCTTTGAAAATAATCGTGTTACAAGAATAAAATGATAAAAAGTATTTTTTATAAATTGGTACAATTATTTTAATTGTTTGTGATAGTTAAAGCGGTAACAGAATAAAATGTCTCACAAATTGATATACATCAAGATTTTTTTTCTTCATATTTTTTTATTAGTCACTTATGTATGTAACCTCAAAGTTAAGAAAGGAAATATTCCTTCTAATTTTATCTTTTATGAAAGTTTTTTCTTTTCTTTTACATTTTAGTTCATAAATTCTTGATATAACTTTTCCTCCTTCCCCCATCCCTCCCCCCCCCATCCCCTCACCCCACCTTCCCTCACCCTCCTACCCCCAATTCGTCCCCATTCCCCCCAACCCCCATCACCACCACCATCCCCACCCCCATCGCACCACCATCCCACCCACTCCATCTCCCCCACCATCCCCCCCGCCCCATCCCCCCATCCCCCCATCATCCCCCCAAACCCCCCACCACCACCACCCCACCAGCCACCACCCCAACCACCAACCCAACCCACATCCCCAACCCCCACCCCCCCAAGTCATACCCCCACCACTCCCCCACCCCCCAACCCCAGAACCCCCACCCACCCCTCCCCCCCAACCACTCCTACCCCAACCTACCCACCAACCCACCACCCCCCATCCCCAACCCTAACACCCCCCAACCCCAACCACCCACCCCCCACCCCCCAACCCCCAAACGCGCCCACCACACAACCCCACCCCCGCCCTCAGCCTCCCCCGCACCCCAGCCCCCCATCCCCCCCCCTCTCTCCCCCCCGCGCCCCCCATCCCCCTCCTCCTCTTCCACACCTTATCAAACCAGCGTGGCACCTCTGAGGGTTACGCCTACCGTCTTCCGGTGTACATTGGATATCTCAGATCGATTCTAATATGCTAATGGCGCCGGGGATATCAGCCTCTTCTTCGCTCGGTGAAGGTTACGTCTTCAGCGCAGCCAGCCAGTTATTGTCACCGCATCTGAGTGCTGGCTGACTGGCTGGCTGGCTGGCTGGCTGGCGGCGGGTGTGAGTGCGTGAGTGCGTGCGTCATTTCGTTTGGATTGTATCCTTGTCTCCGCCGCCTACACACACACACGCCCATTCAGAGCCTAGGATTGGAGGGTGTCTGGCTTGTTGCTCGGGTGTGTGGTTTGGAAAGATTTTTTTATCGTTGTTATTAGTAGTATTTTTGTTATTATGACTTCTGTTACTGCTATTTTTTAAGGATGAAAGAGATTATCATTATTATTATTATTATTAGAAGTATTGTTGTTACTCTTATTTTTAAGGTTGAAAGAGATTATGATTATTACTATTGCTGTCGACATTATCCTTATTATTATTATTATTATTTTCATTACTAATTCAATTTTTCTTCCGGAAGAGAATAAGAACCAGGAAAAAGAAAAATGACAAAGTAGAGCCAGAGAGAACGAACAGAGAATCACAAAGAAACACACAATAAACAGAAGCATAAGAAAACACAAATATTTAAATCAAGATGAAAATAAACCTATGCCTAGCTGGGACCACAGACAATCTGATAATATTTGTGTGGCTAAAGTTTTTGGGAAGAAAGTATGACATAATGTGGAAAACTTTTAACATACGCCCAGACGGTTTCATATTAGCATCGTAAAAGGTTTCTGTAGGCCTAGGCTGAGAAAGAGAAGCTCTCTTTCTCTCTCTCTCTTATCTTTTTTATCTTTTTCTTACTATTTCTCTCTCTCTCTCACTTTATTTTTCTCTCTCGTTCTCTCACTCATTCTCTCTCTTCCGTACAATCTCTCTTTCTCTCTCTCTCCTCTCCCTTCCCTCCTCCCGCTTCTCCCCTTCGAATTCCCTCCCCTCCCTCTCGCTTCTCCCTCTCCTCCCTTTCCCGCCCCCCCTCACGCGTGGCCTCCTCTCTCCCTCATCCTCTCGCCCGCGTCCCTCCTCTCGCCCAGTGCTCTTCCTCTCTCATCTTCTCTCTCCCTCTCTCCTCTCCTCCTCTCCTCTCGCGCGTCCTCCTCCCTCTCCCTTCCTCTCCTCTCGTCGGCCCTCCTCTCTCTCGGTTCTCGCTCGCATGCTCTCGAGGTTTCTCTAATCTCACTTTCCAGCACTCTGGCTCTCAGTCACTCGTATCCTCTTAATCATGTCCTCTCTTCTCTCTCGTCTCTCCTCCTCCTCCTCTCATCTCTCGCCCTGCTCTCCTCGCTCTCTCTTGCTCTCGCCCGCATCTCTCTTCCACCTCTATCTCTCCCTCCTCTCTCCTTCGCGCTTCTCTCCCTCTTCCCCCACTTCTCTCTATTTTGTTTTGTCTTGGTGTTTAAAACCGTTATTTGTATCATGTTACATTTCTGGTAATGAGAGATCGTTTGACCGGATTGCCTCATAATTTAGTGTTGGCTAAAATTTACATAGGAAATAAATGATCGAAAAAAGCCAAAACCAGCTTGAAAATATTAACCATCATCAACAATGAAATATGGATATAAGCTAAAACTAGAAAAACGATGGCTATAAAAAGCACATTACAACTTATAAAATAATTGGTAAAAGCCTATATACAAGAATTTAAAACTTTGAACACTATGTACATTGTGTCTAGGCATATAGCTTAAAAACAGCATCCCACAACCTAACTGTATTTGGGGATGTTCCTGTCTCTGGTAGTGCCATGTCCTGCATCGTATCGGGGCGGCTCTAGTGCGCCGCCACTCTCTCTCTCTCCACGGTCCCTTGGTGGTACGAGTAATTACTCCGACGACTGGCTTGTTTGCATGGCCTAAAGTGTGGCACTGGTTCTGTTGTGGATTGCCTCCGCCGGGGTTGTAGAATTCGGAAGGTGTTTAGATTCCCAGGAGCTTCACCGTTGATTCTCTTGATGCTCTGATTGTATCCTGTCAGGGAGTTCGAGGTGCTTCTGAGCAGCTCCTCTCCCCCTCCCATGTCTGAGGAGCTTACTCCATCACAGAACGGATCTCTGCTCGAGGTTGGATAGATCCACTCCGCTTTCCTTTTACATCGAGAAGCCATGAAAGAGTACTCAGGGCGCAAGTTTTCCTTGATGCTATCTTTCCCCTCACATATGTTCAATGGTGGTTTTGAAAGGGAGTTTTTTTTTATTGTAAATATGTCCGTACTTCAATCTTCAGGGCGGATAATGTTACCATATCGAAGTAGAGTTTTGATGGTGGGTTGGGGGTTTTCTGGTATCTTACCATGGAGGTGGGGCTTGTTTTGGTGCAAACTTGACCTGCCACAAGTGACCCCAGGTTTAATTGTTTCTTCAGTTGTAATATTTATTTTTGTTGCGGTCATTTCCCCTCATCTTCGCATTGTAGGTACCGACAGTGTGATGTGTCAGCAAAAACGCGTTTGTGTCCTCAGGCACTAGAAGCGCAAGTCATTTATAAACACCCATTCCACATGAGGGGTTCCCCCAGAATCACTACGGCCCGTGGCGGTACGACGCCTCGCCTGCCCTTGATAGCATGCGGTTGAGTCTTGCCATTTCAAGACGAGACACTCAGGTACCTATTGGTGAGAAGTAGTCAGTGAAAAGGTTGAGAAGTGGTGCGACCCACAAAACAATTCCACCATAAGTTCTATCAGGCATCATGATGCCACACTCGAATCGAATCGAAGAAGGCCCCATCGATAATCCAGAGCTATCACAAGCAGTGCATTGGTTTATGGTCAAGGGCAGTGCTTCAGTAGAAGACGTGAAGCAGATGGAGATCCAGCCAGCTGATGGTTTTCTTCCTCTCCTCCCGGAATCCGAACTGTCGGAACACAGCCCGTGAGTGTTTTGTTGATAGACTTCTATCTTGTTCCTTTTCCCCCCCCTCGTCCTCTCTCTCTCTTCTCTCTCTCCCCTCTTCTCTCCCTCTCGCCTCGGCCTTCACTTTCTTCAAACCGCACCACCCCCAAACCACCATAAATCCTTCATTTTCTTCTTCCTTCAAACCCCCCCCCCCCCCCCCCTCTCTCTCTCTCCGCCTTCTTTTGTCCTCTCTCTCTTTCTCTCCCCCCCTCTCTCTCTCCTCCCCCCTCCCCCTCTCCCCCCCCTTCTCATCCCCTCCCATCTCCCCCTCTCTCCTCCCTCCTCCTCTTTCTATCTGTCCCCTCTCCTCTCTCTTCCCCTCTCTCCTCCGATCCCCTCCTCCCTCCCCTCCTCTCCTCCTCTCCACTTCCCTCAGCCCTCTTCCTCGCTCTCTCTCCCTCTCCCTCGCTCCCCCCGCCCCTCCTCCATTCTCTCACTTCTCTCTCCCCCTCCCCCCCTCCCCTCCCTCTGGCCCCCCCCCCCTCTCTCTCACTAAACACACACTTCCTCAGGTTCCCACCTTCGCATTATCTCTCGGTTTTTTCGCTCTCTTGCCTGTCTCTCTTTGCCGCTCCTCTCTCCCTCCCCTCTCCCCTCTGTCATCTCCCTCTCCTTCTCCTCTCCCTCCTTCCTCTTTCCCTCTCCCTTCTCTTCTCTTTCTCCTCTCTCTCTCGCCCGTCTTCCGCGCTTCCACCCTCTCCCGTCTCCAGCTCCTCCTCCCCTCTCTCCCCCCTTCTCCCCATACTCTCCCTCCCCTCCTCCTCCTCCACTCCTCCTTCCCCTCCCCTTTCCCTCTCCCGTCTCTCCCTCTCCCTCCCTCTCCTCCTTCCCCTCTTCCCTCTCTCCTCCCCCTTCCCTCTCCCTTCATCCTTTCCCCCCCCCTCTCTCCCTCCTACCCTCCTGCCCCCTTCCTTTTTCCCCCCTCTCTCTTCCTCCCTCCTTCCCTCTCCCGCTCCCCCTCTCTCCCTCTCTCACTCCCCTCTCTCTTCACCCCTCTCCCTTCTCTTCGCCCCATCCTCCACCTCCACTTTCTCCCTCTTCCCTCTCCCCGTCTCCCTTTTTCGTCTCCCTCTCCGCTCCTCTCTCCCCTGCTCCCTCCTCCCTCTCTCCACGCCCCCTCTGTCCT
>NW_028234410.1:2316435-2318935 GCF_977035675.1 Penaeus japonicus
TCCTCTCCTCTCCCTCTCCCATACCGGATAATCCAATAGCATCTTCACATATTCAGACCAACCTAATATAAATAAATATAAATATCTCTTCTGCGGCTCCACTCCTCTCTTTTAGGTAGAAAGAAAACACCATAAAAAGTGCGAGTAGGGATGGGGGTTTTGTTTTTCATAGGGGGGTGGGGGAGGGGGAGGGGGGAGGGGGGTCTTGGCGAGGGATAGATTGGGGATTGTTTTGGTTTTGGGTTTTTTTCTTGCAGTGTGTCGGTTTTAATTTTTTTTTTTTTTTTTTTTTTTGTTATTACGAGTTGTGTGTTTTGAAGTTTATCATTTGTTACTCGCTCTCTCTCTCTCTTTTTCTCTCTTTCTCTCTCTCTCTTTCTCTCTCTCTCTCTCTCTCTCTTTCTCTCTCTCTCTACCCCTCCCTCCCTCCCTCCCTCCCTCCCTCCCTCCCACCCCCACTCCCTCCCTCCCTCCCTCCCTCCCTATCCCCCTCCCCCTCTCCCCCCTCACCCACCCCCACCCCTCCCACCCCTCCCTCCCCCTATCCCCTCCCCTTCCCCTCCCTCTCAATCCATCCACCCACCTCCCTACTTACCTACCTACCCCCCACAGAACAATGCTGAAAAGTTTTCGTTATAGCGTGACCGCCCCGATGCCAAGTCCCTTAAGCAAGAGTGCAACAAGTGCAACAGTTGAGATCGGTGCGTGTTTTACAACCAACAGGGCCTGTATATACACCTGTCCCTGCATAGGTAATATCACACGCGTTGGCAACCCCTTTGTGCAACGAGCTGGGTTTCATTTGATGGATTGTCCGAATTCTTTTATTTAGCGCTTTTTACAGATTCTTTTAAAGTTTTTTTTATGTTTTTTGTTCGGTGACTTTGAAGTGAGTAAACGTGTGCTCTGTGAGTTGTTTTTAGGAGTCGGAATCTATTTATACGTGTTAGCATTGTAACGTTTCTAGGTGGAAAATGAATTGATGTTTTTTTTCGGTTAGTCGGAAAGGAAAGTTGAAAACAGTTGCATTTGCTTGAAATAAATGTCCGTCTGAACACACACACACACACACACACATGTATATATTTATATAAGTATATATATATATATATATATATATATATATATATATATATATATATATATATATGAATATATATATATATTTATATATATATACATATATATATATATGTATTTATATATATGATATATGATACAAGAAACATATTAAATATGCATGAACGCATGTATATTCACCTGCGAGAAGAGACAATAGTTAAAGTCCCACCGAAATGCAATTTTCTCTACGTATCATCTACATACCCAAACAACCGCGTCATTTCGAGCGCGCGCCGACGTTCATTGCAGGAAACACAGCCTGCAATGACCACCGGAAAGCGCGTTCTAAACACCAGAGCCGGAGTTATAAACGCCGGAGCCAAATGGGACGAAAAAAAAACGAAAACGAAGGCGTTACTAACATTCGCTTCAGATCCTCTACGAGAGCTCTTCCGAGGATCTGAACAAGGATCCCAAACTCAGGCGATTGAACACCATTGTTGTGTCTGGTGTTTATAAATACGTTTTTTTTTTTTCTCTCTCTTTTTTTTTCTTCTTCTTTTTTGTGATGTCTCGTAAAGAGGTGAGCCTTTCTTTTTTATGGTTTATCCCTGGATTACAAAAGGTGGTTGGAAGTTTTGTTAGTATGTGAGTGTTACGTTTTTTTTTTGTTTTTTTTTTCATCTATATAGCGTGGCGCACTAGTTTCTTTTGGTATTGGCGCTTTAATGGAAGTCTATTGCCTCGTTGAATGTAATACTTGCGAATATAAAAGAATTATTGTTTGTATTAATTTATACTTAACTATATATATATATATATATATATATATATATATATATATATATATTTTTATTGTTATATATGTATATATACTATTATATATATATAAATATTATATTATATATATATATATATATAGTATAGCTATATAGTATTGTATATATATTTATATATTATTATATATATATATATATATGTATATATATCTATTTATATATATATATATTTTTTTTTTATTATTGTGATACTTATTACATTATTCAGATCGCCTCCGTCATAAATACCAACACCAATAAAACCGCTTGATATCATTAATATCATAAACACTAACGAGCATCACAAAATTCACCAATAATCTAACAACTCTCTTTATTACTCCAAACTTCTTTCAATTATTCCTATATCCTTATTCTATAACAACTCACACCTACACGACCGTAATTCCAGTATCTTGAAGACTACGATCGTAAATGGTTGCAAGACTACGATCGTAAATGGTTGCAAGACTACGATCGTAAATGGTTGCAAGACTACGATCGTAAATGGTTGCAAGACTACGATCGTAAATGGTTGCAAGACTACGATCGTAAATGGTTGCAAGACTACGATCGTAAATGGTTGCAAGACTACGATCGTAAATGGTTGCAAGACTACG
>NW_028234410.1:2323935-2328604 GCF_977035675.1 Penaeus japonicus
CCTCTCTCTCCCCATCCCATCTCTCCTCCTCTTCTACTCCTCCTCCTCCTCCTCCTCCCCCTCCTCCTACTCTCTCCCCTATCCCATCTCTCCTCCTCCTCCTCCTCCTCTCCTCCTCCTCTCCTCCTCCTCCTCTCCTTCTCCTCTCTTCCTCCCCCTCCTCCTATCCTCTTCCTCATCCTTTCCTCCTCTTCCTCCTCCTTCTCTCCCCCCATCCCATCTCTCCTCCTCCTCTCCTCCTCCTCCTCCTCCTCCTCCTCCTCCTCCTCCTCCTCCTCCTCCTCCTCCTCCTCTACCCTCTCTCCCACCATACCATCTCTCCTCTTCCTAGCCCCTCGATACTTATTCCTCCCTCCCCTTACCCTCTGTCTCCCTCCTCTTCTCCCTCTCTACCCCCTGTTCACTATCTCTCGCCATTCAGATTTCTTCCTCTCGAACACTCAAGAGAAAAGGAGGGGGAGGGGGAGGGGGTGGGGAAGGAGGATGAGAGGAAGAGTAATCGAATGGGAGAGAGAGAGAGAGAGAGAGAGAAGAGAGAGAGAGAGAGAGAGAGAGAGAGAGAGAGAGAGAGAGGAGAGAAGAGAAGAGAGAAAAGAGAGAGAGAGAGAGAGAGAGAGAGAGAGAGAGAGAGATAAAGAGAAAGCGAGAGAAAGAAAGAGAAAGAGAGAGAGAGAGAGAGAGAGAATGAAAGAGAAGAGAGAGAAAGAAAGAGAAAGAGAGAGAAAGAGAGAAAGAGAGAGAGAGGAAGAGAGAGAGGAAGAGAGAGAGGGAGAGACAGAGGGAGAGACAGAGAGAGAGAGAGGAAGAAGAAGAGAGAGAGAGAGAGAAAGAAACAGATAGAGAGAGAGAGAGGAAGAAGAAGAGAGAGAGAGAGAGAGAGAGAAAGAAACAGATAGAGAGAGAGGAAGAAGAAGAGAAAGAGAGAGAGAAAAAAAGAGAAAGAGAGAGAAAGAGAGAAAGAGAGAGAGAGGAAGAGAGAGAGGGAGAGACAGAGAGAGAGAGAGAGAGAGAGAGACAGAGAGAGAGAGAGAGAGAGAGAGAGAGAGAGAGAGAGAGAGAGAGAGAGAGAGAGAGAGAGAGAGAAGGAAAGAGAGAGAGGAAGAGAGAGAGGGAGAGAGAGGGAGAGAGAGAGAGAGAGAGAGAGAGAGAGAGAGAGAGAGAGAGAGAAAGAGAAATCCTTCATTCAGAACAGGTCGTCGTTCCTCTGGGACTTGGATCTTCATGGATTGAGCGTAGAAAGATGTTGCAGGTTCAAATCAAACAACAAAATTCATAAAAAAAAAACGAGAAGAGTATGAGTGAGAACACAGACAAAAAAAAAGAGAGAGAGAGAAAATGAAAGAAAATGAAAAGGAGATAGAGAAGAAAGAAAGAAAGAGAGAGAGATGAGAGAGAGAAAAAAGAGAAGGAGAGAGAGAAAAGAAGAAAGAGAGAGAGAGAGAGAGAGAGAGAGAGAGAGACAGAGAGAGAGGAGGAAAGATAAAGAAAAAGAGAAAGAGCGAGAGCGAGAGAGAGAAAGAAAAGGAGACAGACAGAAAGAGAGAGAGAATGAATTTGCATGCGTGTCTGTGCGTGCGTGTGTATCCCTTAATGTTATCTCGGGTTCCATAGGGTTTCACAGAAAATTAATACAAGCCGGAATTAGTCAAGCTGAGTTAACTCTAAATTGGTTGAATTAGATCAGGGTTGAGTTCAGTCGATTTGATTTAAAACGACGCTTCATCTTCTGAGATTTATCTTTTAGAGCATTTGTGGAGGAAAAATATTTTAATTATATTTAATACGATTTTTGTCTCTAATACGGAAACAAAGGTACACTACCTACACTTCTGATAAACATGGAAAATATTTGTTTTACCAAAATAAATTGCATATTGGTATATATCGAAGCTGTGATGCCATCGTAATTATTTATTGAAAAAAAAATATATATATATATGTTTGCAGAATTTTTGAAGGACGCCTCGTGTTCATTATCTGAACAAATGAACCAAAACTCAAATATATCAACACTTTTTTCCTCGTAAACAGCATCCTCTCTATCCCTGCTAGCATATGCCATCCGTTCCTCTCTATTCCATGTACCTCCGTCTGAACAGCATCCACCTCTATTCCATGTACGCTCCTTACCATGTACCTCCGTCCCCTGTATTACCGTTGTACCTCCTCCCCCGGGTTCCATGTACCTCCCCCCCTACCCCAACCCCCTCCCTTGCACACCCATCCCGCCCCCTACCCCTCAAAAAAAAATATATTGGGAAAGTATATATTTGATGTCCAAATAAATTTTCTGATTGATTCTAAACATTTTGTTCTAGCTGCTAATAGGACACGTCGTGCGCTGGGAGGGGGAGGGAGAGGTGAGTAGGGGGAGGAAGAGGTAGGTAGGGGGAGGGAGAGGTATGTAGGGGAGGGGAAGAGGGAGGGAGAGGGGAGTAGGGGGAGGGGGAGAGGGAGGGGGGAGAGGGGGAGGGGAAGAGGAAATTGGAGGGAGAGGATAAGGGGTAGGAGTTGGAAGGGGAGGGGAGGGGTGAGGAGGGATGGGGAGAGGTCTTTGTTAAGGAATAATAATACCGTGTTTTTCATTCTGATTTTAGATGATGGAAATTGCGTCGGAAAAAATAAAAATCAAGCCTTTTATTCTCATTTTATTTTATCTTATTCTTGTTTAATTATTCATTTATTTATTATATTCTTTTATTCTCTTACGTAACCATTTATTTTTTTTTTTTTTTTTTTTTTTGCTTAACAAGTTTTCTTGTTATCTTATTCCTACATCTTTGTTCTGTTGTTGTTTTTTTTCCTTTGATTTATCTTCTCTTTAATCTTCGTTTCTCTCCTTTACATGTCTATTCATTCCGTTTTCTGTCTCTTTCTTTATCATATATTCCTTTGGTTAATTTTTTTTCCTAGTCTTTTCTTCCCTCTTATCGTTACATCCATACCATTATACCATCAAGATTCTTTGAAGATTCTTAATAGTTACGTTTGGCACAAGTTCTCCTTGTTAATGGATTCCCCCCCCCACCCCCCCTTCTTCTAAACCCTTATTGTATCGAGATTCTTTCAAGATTCTTAACCCTTTTTTTTCAATCGGGGAGAACTGCATTTGAAATTGTTTCGCCAAACGTTAGTGTCTCTCTCTCTCTCTCTCTCTCTCTCTCTCTCTCTCTCTCTCTCTCTCTCTCTCTCTCTCTCTCTCTCTTCCTCCAGCTCTCTTCCGCTCCTCCCTCATCTCATCAATCAAACTTCTCTACTCTCTCTCTACTCTCATGTTTTCCCCCGCTACCGCTCCTCTCATCCTCTCTCTCATCTCTACTCTCTCTCTTCCTCTCCTCCTCTCAATCTCTTTTTTCTCTTTTCTCTTTTTTTTTTCTTTTTTTGTTTTTCCATCGATCGTATCGGGTTTTGCAATTTAGTGTCATGATCTATCAAAGGAGGACACGTGAGGTTAATATATTCTCACTCTGTTAATAATTTCGGAATTTTTGTATGATTTGCGTTTGTTTGTTTGTTTGTTGTGAAGTTCAAAGGGCTGGAAGAGCTGCGAGTGTATAACCTTGTGGGTGCACATCGGCATATTGGTTCTTCTTCTTTGTAAATCCTCTACAGAAAGGCGAAGTATTTGTAATTTATATATATATATGTATAATGATAATTAATATGATATATTTATATTTAAAGATATTATATATTTAGATAATATAGATTTATTGCATATGTGTTTTACATATTGATTATTATAATATAATATTTATAGGGATTTTAATATATTAAATATTACATATTATATAAGAGTACTTACAAATAGTGTAATTTGATGTAAGTACTTTTCCGGTAAAATCCCTGAAGAAGTCCGAAAGACTCACACACACTACTACTAATATCAACACACAACCACACACACATATATAACATATATATAAATATAAAATATTATCTAATATAACTACACGCATATAGATATATACACACCGAAAAAGACCCACCCCAGAGAGAAATAGCGACCAGACACACACAGACACTTAGGAGAAACACACACACACACACACACACACACACACACTCAAAAAAGGAGAGAAAAGAGAGAGAGAGAGAGACAGACAGACAGAGACAGAGACGTCAAAGCACGTCTTCATTATGTGTGTTTTTAAGTCCTCTCTTTATCCCCAATTATGAATGAACTCTCACGGGAGTCGAAGACCTCGTACGCTTCCCCCGGCATTGCATATCAATAACGATGGCGTGACGGCGACTTTGTTTACGATCTCGTCCGGCGTTTCTAAAAGCAAAGGGAAAGTGTCTGTTGCACACGTTGATTCTTTCATGAGAATCTTCGATGTTGACACCACACCCACCACACGGGCTTCTCATATTGATCATATCCTCCGCGTGAAACCGGCGGCGATATGACGGGAATCGGAACGGAACGGAACGTCGCGTGGGGGAGGGGAGGGGAGGGGAGGGGGGATAGGGACGGAACGGAACGGAACGGGCGAGAATCCGCGAGACTTTGCGGAATTCTGCGAGAGTTTCGAAGTAGTTTTTTTTTTTTTTTTTTTGTCTTGGAGATACTGTGAAAGCACGCGACTACCCCCTTACCCCCTTACCCCCTCCCCCCTTTCTCAAAAAAAAAGTTAAGAGAGAATCTCCTAGACTTCGGTGAAGT
>NW_028234410.1:2328704-2336204 GCF_977035675.1 Penaeus japonicus
GTTGTAAACTGTTAATAGGATTACCTTGCCAGAGCCTTTACCTTCATCGACTGAGGACTTAATCCGGTAATCCTGCCTTTGTCATAACCGCTGTCGCTGCATCTTAGTTCTCATTAGTGCGTGAATAACATGTGTGGGTTGTGTGTTCTCTCTCTCTATTCCATCCCCCTGTTCATTCCCTCTTGCGTCGATTTGTCATTTTCATTTTTTTATTTATTTTCTTGTTTTCTTTTTTTAAGTTTTCTTTCTGTCGTGTCTTTCTCGCTTTCTCTTGTTTCTTTCTTTCTTTCTCTCTGTCTCTGTCTGTTTCTCTCTCTCTCTCGCTCTCTCACTCTCTCTCTCTCTCTCTCTCTCTCTCTCTCTCTCTCTCTCTCTCTCTCTCTCTCTCTCTGACTCTCTTTCACTCACTCAATTCACTCTCTCACTCTCTCACTCACTCACTCAATTCACTCACTCTCCATCTCTCTCCATCTCTCTCCTCTGTAAGGGCAGGATTTTCTTTGCTATCCTTTCCTGGTTTCCTTTGATATTGTCTTTACTTCGTAACGATGCTCGTTTTCCCTTTTTTTCTTTTTTTCTTTTTCTTTTCTCTTTCCTTTTTGTCTTTTTCGATCTCGCGCACGATTCCATTTGGGACTCGAGTTCATTTCCTTTCCACTCGTGTTTGTATACGCTCTAAATATCTACATTTCACTTTTTTCTTCTTTTTCTTCTCTCTTGCTCTCGCTCTCGCTCTCTTTGTTTCTCTCTCTCTCTCTCTCTCTCTCTCTCTCTCTCTCTCTCTCTCTCATCCTCTCTCTCTCACCCTCATCCTCTCTCTCTCTCTCATCCTCATCCTCTCCCTTTCCTTCTCCCTCTTCCTCTCCCTCCCTTTCCCCCAAGTTTCAATTCCATCCACCCTATTCTCGTCTCCCCTCATCCTATCACTCTCAAGGACAGAAAGAAAAAGAGAAAGAGCAAAAAAAAAAAAAAAAAAAAAAAAAAAAAAAAAGATAAAAAGGAGTCCGAGAGTGGAATCCTTATCCCTTTTTTTACTCGGGGTCTAAGGCCATATACGGAGAGTAATCCTGGCGTATCCTTTCCTCAGGAGATAACGTCTCACATACCCTGGAATCCCTGTCAGCATCCCTCGCTCCTCAGTAAGAATCTTGTTACGGTTCGCCTCGGTAAAGATACATATTCGATGACAGTAATAATCGTAAATCGGAAGCGTAATGTTGTTAAGCTTGCTGGACGTACAGCTAGAGGAGATATGAATAGGGACTTGCAGCATTAACATTGATGGCTATAATATCAATGATAGGAATTATTATAATGATGAAAGAGTATCGTAAGAATTACAATGATAGTACGAATAGAAATTATATTAATAGTATTATTTGTGAAAGTGATATCCACAAAAAGTACCAACAGGATTAGTGTCAACCAAGAGAAGAACAAAAAATGTACTTATTCTGAAAAAAAAAAAATCATGATAAAACAATACAAAAAAAGGAATAAAAAAGAACTTTAACAAAAACAGTAGAACAGCCATGACAAAAGCATAGTCCCATAAACTGGAAAAGAATCCCTTAGTCCAATTTCGGAGATAAAATCCTTTATTCATTTTCAGAAGTAAATAAAAGGAGACGGGAGGAGAGGAGAGGGGGGGAGGGACACCACACCCACGGGGGAGGGGGGATAGGAGGGGGAGGTGGGGATAGAGAACGACTAACATACATTTAAGTAAAAAGAGAAATCTCGCTACTCTCTATGGCTAAAGGAATAGAGCTCGCTACCCATCCTGGTTATATCCTTTGTCATCCTATTTCTCGTACCCCTGCTTCCCTCTTACCCTTATCCTCAAACATACATACATACCTAATTAAGTAGATATATGTATAAGTATATCAACTGTTAGACAGGTGTAAGGAGAGATGAATATCATTTTACAGATAGATTGATTATTACAATAAAACACACATAGACAGACAGACAGACACACACACACACACGCACACAAACACGCACAGACACAGACACACACAGACACACACACACACAGACACACACACAGACACACACACACACACAATAACACGCACATAAAACTCGCTCGGAATCACGTGAAAAGGGGGCTTTAGGATAACAATGCTGAGAGTTCTTTTGAAACGTTTTTTTTTCCTTTTTTTTTCCTATACACTATATATGGTACAAAGAACCTTGATATAGCGAGTGATACGCCACAAATACACCTACAAAGGGCGTTTCCTTCTACAACAAGAAGGAAAAAAAAAAGAAAGAACAGGAGAAGAAACAATCTGAACGAAGCGAAAAAACAAGAAGAAGAAGAAACAGATGAAATGAAATGAAGAGATAGAGAGAGAGAAAATAAAAATCGTGAATAGTGAAGCCACCGATGCATAAGTTGCCTTGCCTGGCCTGGTACATCCTCTTTACATGCGTCACAGAGCTTCATGGGGCCACAGGAAAATAAATGCATGGGGCAGATACGCAGACATTAGTAGTGCGCTTGGAATAAGTGCGTAACAAAAAAAAAGAAAAGAAAAAAAAAAACTTAACACTGTAGAAAAAGCATGAATCACACGTGGACAGAAGTTGAATGAGGGAGAGGGAGAGGGAGAGGGAGAGGGAGAGAAAGAGAGAGAGAGAGAGGGGGGGAAGGGAGGGAGGGAGGGAGAGAGAGAGAGAGAGAGAGAGAGAGAGAGGGGGAGGGAGGGTTGAGGAGCAAGAGCGAGAGGGAGGGAGGGGGGCGGGAGGGAGAGGGCGGGAGAGAGAGAGAGAGATAGAGAGAGAGGGAGAGAGAGAGAGAGGGCGAGACAAGAAAGATGGAGAAGATCTGTGCGAAAAGAGAGAGGAGAGAGAGAGAGAGGAGAGAGAGAGAAGGAGGAGAGAGATGGGGAGAGAAAGAGAGAGAGAGGAGAGAGAGAGAGAGAGAGAGAGAGAGAGAGAGAGAGAAAGAGAGAGAGAGAGAGGGAGAGAGAGAGAGAAAGAAAGAGAAAGAGAGAGAGAGAGAAAAAGAGAGACAGAAAGAAAGAAAGAAAGAGAAACGCAATCACAGAAACGCAATACAAGCAACCAATCCCGCGCTCACACCACTGCAACAACCGCAACAACAAAAAATCAACCACAACATCAACAAAAAATCACATTAACCCAATCAAGCGACTCAACCGACCGACATCAGCAAACAACACAAGATGGCGCCGCGTGAATCATCTTCCTCTTATCTCGCTTCCAGGTCAGTGAGCCTCTTGGACGCCGCGCAACCTCGTCACGGCGGAGGCTGAGGGGGGTGGGAGGTGGAAGAAGAGGGGGAGAGGGAGAGGGAGGTGGAAGAAGAGGGGGTGGGAGGGGGGAGGGGGAGGTGGAGGGGTAGAGGGAGGGGGAGGAGAGGAAGGGAGAGGGGAGGGGGAGGGGGGGGAGAGATAGAGAGGTGGAAGAAGAGGGGGAGAGGAAAGGGGGGAGGGGGAGGGGGAGAGGGGAAGAAGGGGAAGGGGGAGGGGGAAGAGGAGGGAGGGGGAAGAGGAGGGGGAGAGAGGAAGGGGGAAGGGGGAGGGGGAGAGGAAGGGGGGAATGGGGGAGGGGAAGGGAGAGAGAGAGAGAGAGGTGGGGGAGGGGGAGGGGGATGGGAGGTGGAAGAAGAGGGGGAGGGGAAAGGGAGAGAGGGAGGGGGAGGGGAGGCTGAGGGATGGGAGGTGGAAAAGGAGGGGGAGGGGGAGGGGGAGAGATAGGGGGAGGAGAATGAGGAACAGAAGGAAGAGAAGGACGAGGAAGAGCAAAAGGAGGAGAAGGTAGTGAAGGAGAACGATCTATCGGAGAAGGAGGAGAGGGGTATAGGGGGGAGAGAGGGGGGGGGAGGGAAGGGCACGTGGGCGAAGGAACAGACGGGCGCCATGGCAACATTCGCGTCATGGTCATGCAAGCGTGAGGCTCTATCTCCCAGACCACCGTAATCAGCCCTGACGGAGCCCTTTCCGACGGAGGATGATCCGCTCTCGCGACGACCGATCGGGACGGACCCCTGCGTGCAAACAAACACAAACAAACACAAACACACTCTTTCTCTTGATCTCTCTCTTTCTCTCTTTCTCTGTCTCTCTGTCTCTGTCTCTGTCTCTCTCTTTCTCTGTCTCTCTGTCTCTGTCTCTGTCTCTGTCTCTCTCTTTCTCTCTCTCTCTCTCTCTCTCTCTCTCTCTCTCTCTCTCTCTCTCTCTCTCTCTCTCTATCTCTCTCTCTCTCTCACTCACTCTCTCTCTCTCTCACTCATTCTCTGTCTCTGTTTCTGTCTCTCTCGACTTTACTCTTTACCGACCTCTCCCGTGCATATTTCACTCCAGCTTTTATCTGTTCTCTCCTACACTCAACATTAGCACCCTTATTCCTCCTACCCTCCTCCCATCACCTCCTCCTGTCTTTACTTCCCCTAACTCACCCCCCCACTCCGTCCATAACCCATTCCTATCTCCCAACCTTCTTATCCCTTTCTCCTATCTCCCCATCTCACCCTACAACCCCTTCTGCTGGCTCCCCTCCCCATCTCTCCTATTCTTATCTCTATCCCTACCCAATACCTACTTCCCCCCATCTATGCCCTAACCCCCCACAACACCCTCCTATGTCCCCATCCCCTTCCCCACCACATCCCACCCCTCACCCCACATAACCCACCCCACACCCTACCCCACCTCACCCCAAACCCCATCCCACTCCACACTACCCCACCCACCCCACCCCATCCCACACCCCACCTCACCTCACCCCACCCCCACCCCTCACCCTACCCCACCTAACCCCTCCCCACCCCACCTCAACCCCACCCCACTCCTCATCCCACCCCACCAATCCCACCCCTCACCCCATCCCCCACCCACCCCACCCCACACCCCACCCATCACCCCATCCCACACCCCACCTCACCTCACCCCACCCCCACCCCTCACCCTACCCCACCTAACCCCACCCACCCCCTACCCCACCTAACCCTCACCTCTCACCTACCTATACCCCTCCTAAACCCCTCACACTCCTCACCCCCACCCCACCCATCCACACACCCACCTAACCCCTCCCCACCCTACCCCACCCCACCTAACCCACCCCTCACCCCACCCCACCCACCTCACCTAACCAACCCCACCTAACCCCACCCTACCAGCACTGCACCCCTGATTTCCCAGCGGCGGCATTAGTACGCCAGATTTTTATCCATTCCGTTTTTCCGGACGCCGTCGTAGCCGGAGCGAATCGGGGTCACATCACCGTAATTAATGGCGCTCGCCGATGCCCCGCGTGATTCCTGATCCCGCCGATCAGCGCGCAGATTACGGAAGGAGAGGGAGAGGGAGAGAGGGAGGGAGGGAGGGAGAGAGGCAGGGAAGGAGGGAGAGAGGGAGGGAGAGGGGGAAGGAGGGAAGGAGAGGGAATAGGGAGAGAATGAGTGAGAGAGGGAGAGGGGGAGGGAGGGAGAGAGGGAGAGAGGGAGGGAGGGAGAGAGAGAGAGAGAGAGAGATAGATAGATAGATAGAGACACACACATTAATTTATCCAGGTTCTAAAAAGAGAGACACGGAAGCGGAAATTAATAGACGAAGCTACTAATTAGTTGCACGAATAGAGAAAGAAAGAAAGAAAAAACAAAACAGAGACAAGAAAGAAAGAAAGAAAGAAAAAAAAAAAAACACCGACACACCAAAAAGAAAAAGTCTTTGTTCTCTGACCCCGAGTCGACATGATGCGTTACGGAATCAAGGTTGCGAATGCCAGGCCTTTCCTCCCCCACCCCCGCAAACCCCCATCCCCATCCACCTTTGCTACTCTCTCCTCCTTTCTCTTTCCCCTCCTTCCCCCTTTCACCTAATCTTTCCTCCCTCCCTTCTTTTTTTTCTAACTTCCTTCCCCTATTCTTCCTCTCTTCTCTCTTTTTTTTCTCTCTATTTCTCTTTCTTCGTCACCCTTCCCACATCTCTTCTTTACTCTCCTTTACCATTCCCTTCACTCTCTCCTTCCACCCTCCTCTCTCCTCCTTTTCCTCTTCCTTTCCCTCACCTTTTTCTTCTTTCTCACCTTCCCCCTCCCTTCTCCCTTTCCCTCCCCCTTCTCCTACACTTCTCTCTCTCTCCATCTCCATTTCCATCTCCCTCACCCTCTTCCAATATCTCCCCCCCTCCCTCACCTTTACCCTCCCTCTCCCTCACCCTCTCACTCACCCTCACCCTCACCCTCTCCCTCTCCCTCACCCTTATCTTCAACATCACCCTCTCCCTCCCCATTCACCATTCGCCTCTCCCTCTCCCCCCTCTCCTCTCCCCCATCCCCACCCCTCCTTTCTCCTTTTTCTAATTTTCAGTTTAATTAGACTGTCTTCCCATCCTTTTTCAACCTTTTTGCTACTGTGTCATAAGCAAGTTTTTTTTTTTCATAGCCTGAGGCTCCCTTCTACACGCGGCGCTGGAAAAGGGAGAAAATCAACAAGAGGAGTTCAAATAATAGGCAAGAGGGACGGAAAGAGGGGAGGGAAAGAGGGGAGGGAGAGTGATGGAGAGAGAGGGAGGGAGGGAGGGAGGGAGGGAGGGAGAGAGGGAGAGAGAGTTCAAATTCAAATTCAAATTCAAACATTTTATTCCATAAATTACAATGGTTATTCTTATATGAATACATACATATTTACACTTGATGAGTAAAAAGGTGTTCTTTCAATTTTGTCTTAAAATTACAAAAGTTGTTAATGTTTTTAATATTATCTGGTAACAAGTTCCACATTTTCGGTCCACGAATTTGTACCTGTCTTGCCCCTGTTTCTGTATTTGATCTTTTTACATATAGGGAATTTACCTGGCGTGTTTGAATGCCAGCTGTGTTCCCTACAGTTTGCAGGGGGAATAACCATGGTGGATAGAATCCATGTATCAATTTGAAGGTAAAGAGACAGGTATCATAAATGCACTTAGGATGAATTTTTAACCATTTTAAATTTTTGTATATATGGGGTAATATGATCGAATTTATTGACATTACCCAGTGCAACTCTTGCAGCAAAATTTTGTAATTTTTGTACTTTTTGAATTTGTGTTTTGTTGGTTGAAACCCATACATTTGAACTGTAGTTTATTATGCTAAGAGCTAGTGTTTGCACGACCATGATTCTAGTATCCGTAGTGATTGATTTTTTATGTGATTTAGAAATATTAATGTACCATTACTTCCTGTGTATGTTATCAACGTGTGTTTCAAATGTCATGTATTGTCAAGGGGGGGGGGGGGGGGGGGGGGGGGGGGGGGGGGGGGGGGGGGGGGGGGGGGGGGGGGGGGGGGGGGAATATGTGTACTCCCAAATTTTTCACTGAAATGTTTGGTTTGATAGGGTGGCCTTCAAATTCTATGGTTGTGTCGATGGGGATTTTGGCATGTTCTGTCGACTACCTGTGTAATGATATGCATTGAGTTTTTATGGGGATTTAATTTAAGACCATTACTTTCAAAGTATATTTTAGCTTGTGT
>NW_028234410.1:2341204-2343704 GCF_977035675.1 Penaeus japonicus
CACGCAAGCCCAATCAAACTCCTAAGAGCCAGATGGAAATGAGACCATTCAGACAGCGGCCTCCCTCAGGTGATCGGCATGTGTTCTCTCTCTCGCTCTTTCTCTCTCGCACTCTCGCTCTCTCTCTCTCTCTCTCTCGCTCTCTCTCTTTCTCTTTCTCTCTCTCTTGCTCTCTCTCTCTCTCGCTCTCGTTCGCTCTCTCTCTCGCTCTCTCCCTCAAGCATGTACACAAATAAACAAACAAACACACACACACACGCGCGCACACACACTTATACACACACACACATACACTCTCTCTCTCTCTCAAGAATGCACACACACACACACACACACACACACACACACACACACACACACACACACACACACAAACACACACACCCGTCCCTCCTACACACAACCACTCAACACCAACACACACAACCGAAAATTAAGTTCAACAGCATTACCAATTCCCGTGCTTACGAGCAACCACTTCAAAGGCTCGGAAGTGGCACTGCTCGAAACAGTAACAAACAGCAGTGCCACCCTAGCAACCTAATTCAAATGGCATTACACACTCGGTAACTATGCTCAAGGCTGGCTTCTGTACGAACGAACGAACTTCCTTCAGCTGTACAGTGCATGGGGATTTGATGTGTGATTCGTGTTGTGTCGTAATTACGTCGAAGCTCCTAATGAATTCGTTACCTTCGTACCCTCCTGTTGTTATTATTTATGTTGTTTAGTACTTTTTATTGTAGAGGCTCGGTCTAGGTTACCGACTACTGGTATCACTATAGCTCTAGCTTTAGCAAGAAACCTTCAGGAAACAAGAGATCACTTTATCTAGTTCAAATGGATTTGAAGGAAGTTTTTGTTCACGTCGACGAGTCTATATTCCATAAGAATGAAGAAAGTGGAGACATATTTGTCCAAAGTTTGATGTGGTACTCTGTAGTACTCTTAACATGAATCTATTTCTTGAATGCACTTTCACATTCCCTTGAATAGGAATGTTCGTTAGATAAAGAAGGGTGTATAGTATAGGGTAGTTGATGTGGTAATGAGCGGTTCGCTTGTTGGTAAAGATTAATGCTGAATGCATTTGGAATATAAAAGTATAAAAAAAAGTGATCAATCCATACATGTGTTCGAAAAGGCGTGAATCACGAAATGTGATCCATAAATTATTCTCATATACAATGATCAATGAATATTTTACGAGTGGTTTATAAACATACATAAATCCGAGTGTCCACAATCACCCTCAAAATTCCTCTCTAAACTGACACCACAAAGACAGGATTTACTGAGTGAATAGATGGAAAAGGAGAAGGAGAGGGAGAGAGAGAGAGAGAGAGAGAGAGAGAGAGAGAGAGAGAGAGAGAGAGAGAGAGAAAGAGAGAGAGAGAGAGAGAGAGATGAGAGAGAGAGAGAATACGAGAAACAGCGAGAGAGAGAGAGAGATTCATTGCATGAAGGACCTCGACCGTGGTCTCAACAAGCAACCTCATCTGAACTCTGTCTGCCCCAAAAGTCTGCGGCGGGAAATTCAAACTCTCCAACAGGAAGTGATCTCCGGAGGGTTCGATCCGTAACGAGACAATTGTTCGGAGCCTTGGTCTTTCTTCTCTCGTCTCCAGCAACCTGGATCTCACAGTCAACCACAAGATATCATCTATGGAGTGAGTGATAAAGGAGAACAGTGGCTGGAAAACGATTTCGGATATTGCAAAGGTAGCAGATTATGCTGGTCCATGATATATTGTTTCCCTCTCTCTCTCTCTTCTCTCTCTCTCTCTCTCTCTCTCTCTCTCTCTCTCTCTCTCTCTCTCTCTCTCTCTCTCTCTCTCTCTCTCTCTCTCTCTCTTACTCTTACCCTTTCTCTTATCTTTACCCTTACTCTTGTTCTCTCTCTCTCTCTCTCTCTCTCTCTCTCTCTCTCTCTCTCTTACCCTTCTCTCTTCTCTCTTTTTTTTTTCGCTCTCTCCCTCTCCCTCTCCCTCTCCCTCTCTTTTTTTTCTCTCTTTAATTTATTTTCTTCTCTCTCTCTCTCTCTCTCTCTCTTACTCTTACCCTTACTCTTTTTTCTGTCTAATTCTCTCTCTCTCTCTCTCTTTTCAATATCATTACACTGACAGATTGAGATTGCACCCGTAAACAGATAAACTTCGAATACAAACAAGAGCCTAAAAAGCCAATTCATCGGCAACAACCTCGTAAATTCACTAGTATTTCAACCCAAAGCGACAACTGTGTGTCCACAAACATACCAACCTGCCACACGCTGACAGATTTACCAGTGGTCAAGGGACCTGGAAACCTGGAAACCTTTCCATTATTGAATTTTACTTCCACTTGCCTCAGGGGACGTGTGTGCTCATATATCTAAGCGAGTAGTTGCCAGGGATTTCACTTTGATGTAATCATTAAGATGGCTGGACTCTCATATTTATGTGCAAGGGGCTCGTTTATAACCTTTATCTCTCTCTCTCTCTCTCTCTCTCTCTCTCTC
>NW_028234410.1:2379264-2380933 GCF_977035675.1 Penaeus japonicus
GGGAGGAGGAAGGAAGGAGGGAGGAGGAGGAGGAGGAGGAGGAGGAGGAGGAGGAGGAAGGAGGGAGGAAGGAGGGAGGAGGAGGGAGGAAGGAGGGAGGAGGAGGAGGAGGGGGGAGGGGGGGAAGGAGGAGGAGGAGGAGGAGGAGGGGGAGGGGAAAGCGGAGAGGGGGAGGAGGAGTAGATCAGGAAGAAAGGTATAAGGAAGAGGGAAGAAAGGAGGGCATGTGAAAGAGGGAAGAGGAGTGTCGACAAGGAAAAGAGGAGGGCTGGGGCACCCTAAGAAGGAATGGAAAGGAGGGGAGGAAAGGAGCAGGAGGAGCAAGAGGGGTAGTTAGAGTCTGAAAGGAACGGAGGCGGAAGACGGAAGAGGAAAGAAGGAAAGAGGGAGGAGGGGGAAAGCAGAAAAGAAGAGACAAAGACGGAGGAGGAGGAGAAGGAAGAGGAAGAAGAGGAGGAGAAGAAGGAGGATAGAGACGGAGGAGGAGGAGAAGGAGAAGCAAAATGATAAGGACTGATGAGGAAGGAGGAGAGCGAGAGACGTGGGCCGCGAGAGACGAGGCTCAAGTCCAGCGGATCAAGAAGGTCTTCCTAATGAAAGCAGGATAATCTAATGGAAGGAAAGCAGAATACGGAGGCGACCGAGGGGGGGGGGGTGGAGGCTGGGATGGTTTTCATTTATCGTAAAAAAAAACAAAGATAAAAATAGGACGACGAGGGAGAGAGAGAGAGAGAGAAGATGGGAAGAAAGAGAGGACAGAGCTGGGAGAGAGAGAATGAGGAGAGGAGAAAGAGAGAGAGGAGAGAGACAGAGAGAGAGAGAAAAGGAAAGATGAGAGGAGACCCAGAGTGGAGAGAGACAGAGAGAGAGACACAGTGGAGAGAGAGAAGAGGGGAGGAGAGAAGAGAGAGGGGAGGAGAGCGAGAGATAATGAGTGAAGAGGTGAGAGAGACAGAGAAAGAGACAGAGAGAACTGAGAGAGAGAGAGAGAGGGACAGGAGAGAGGAGAGAGAGAGCGAAGTGAATGAGGCGAGCGAGGGAGAGAGAGGAAAACGGAGAGAGAGAGAAGGACAGAGAGAGAGAGAAAGAGAGAGAGGAAAGATGAGAGAGAGAGAGAGAGAGAAAGAGAGAGAGAGAGAGAGAGAGAGAGAGAGAGAGAGAGAGAGAGAGAGACAGAGAGAGAGAGAGAGAGAGAGACAGAGAGAGAGAGAGAGAGAGAATAAGAACAAAACTAATATAAGATAAGAGTATTAAAGATACGAACAATAAAAACACGATTGATAACATTAATTAATATGATTTTCGTTAACACGGCAGTAGCGGGTGGACGGGTGTGTAAACATGAGCGTTCGGATATGTGGGCGTTTGAATGTGTGGGCGTGGGGGTTGAAGGAAGAATGAAGGATGAAGAGGGGGGAGAGGGAAGAGGGAAGGGGTAACAACAAAGACACAGATGGGAATGGGAATGGGATATGTGGGCGTTTGAATGTGTGGGCGTGGGGGTTGAAGGAAGAATTGAGGGAGGGGGGGGGGGAAGAGGGAAGAGGGAAGGGGTAACAACAAAGACACAGATGGGAATGGGAACTGGGAATCCATCGGGACGGGTCGGAGATCCCGTTTCGCGCGATACGAATAATGGAATCGGCGATAAATTCCCCGCGGCGAGAGT
>NW_028234410.1:2381033-2391033 GCF_977035675.1 Penaeus japonicus
GAAGAAAATACCCAAGTACCCCTCCACCCCCCATCCCTATGCCCCCCGCCCCTCCCAATCTCCTCATACCCCCCCCCCCCGCCCCTCCCAATCTCCTCATACCCCCGCGTCACAATCCGTCAGCGAGAGGCCGTTTCCTCGTCAGTGCCACATCGCCCAGTGTCAGTGCCAAAGCGCCATCCATCCCGTGCCACACCTCCTCGGGCCTCCTTCATCACGATTCATTACCTCGGTCGTTGTCGGTTGACGAGTTGGCCGAGGGGAGGGACTTTCCTTCGGACCGGAGGGACCGACGGGGACACGCAGGGGCAGGGAACGGAGGGACGACAGTGAGGGGAATGGAGGAATGGAGGGACGGAGGAACGAAGGGACGACGGGAATGGAGGGACGGCGGTGAGGGGAACGGAGGGACGACGGGAATGGAGGAACGGAGGGACGACGGGAATGGAGGAACGGAGGGACGACGGGAATGGAGGAACGAAGGGACGACGGGAATGGAGGGACGGCGGTGAGGGGAACGGAGGGACGACGGGAATGGAGGAACGGAGGGACGACGGGAATGGAGGGACGGCGGTGAGGGGAACGGAGGGACGACGGGAATGGAGGAACGGAGGGACGACGGGAATGGAGGAACGGAGGGACGACGGGAATGGGGGAATGGAGGAACGGAGGAATGGCGGGAATGGAGGGACGACGGGGATGGAGGAACGGAGGGACGACGGGAACGGAGGGAATGGAGGAACGGAGGAATGGCGGGAATGGAGGGACGACGGGAATGGGGGAATGGAGGAACGGAGGAATGGCGGGAATGGAGGGACGACGGGAATGGAGGAACGGAGGGACGACGGTGAGGGGAACGGAGGGACAATGGGGATGGAGGAATGGAGGAACGACGGTGAAGGGAACGGAGGGGCGGTAGTAAGGGGAACGGAGGGACGGAGGGAATGGAGGAACGAAGGGACGACGGGAATGGAGGGACGACGGGAATGGAGGAACGGAGTGACGACGGTGAGGGGAACGGAGGAACGGAGGGACGACGGGAATGGAGGAACGGCGAGGGGAACGGAGGAACGGCGGTGAGGGGAACGGAGGGATGACAGGAATGGAGAAACGGGGGAACGGAGGAATGACGTAAAGTGGGGAACAATAGAATACGAAGAAAACAGGCACACACACACATATATGTATATATGTAAATAGTGTGTGTATATATAGAGAGAGAGATATAAAGTGATAGAAAGATGGATAGATAGAGGGAGAGATACAGAGATGGAGAGAAAAAAAGAATAAAAGAAAGAGAGAGAGAGAGAGAGAGAGAGAGAGAGAGAGAGAGAGAGAGAGAGAGAGAGAGAGAGAGAGAGAGAGAGAGAAGTGAGAAAGAGTTTCTCGCTTCGAAACCTAAGTTTACAAACATTTACACTGAAGAAATGTCTAAAATCCCGCCTCTGTGAACAAATGTTATTGATACATAATGGACTGCTTCTTCACCTACGCCCATAAACTGCTCTCTCCCCCTTTACCCCTCCCCCCCTTCTGCCTCCCTCCGTTTCCCCCTTTCCTTTCATCTATTTTTGCAGGTTTTCTTTTTTTTTCTTTTCTTTTCTTTTCTTTTTTTCCCTATTCTTGGAATGTTTTTGTTTGCGTGGCATTTCTTGTATTATCATTATTATTATCTTATTTACAGTTATCATTATTATCATATCTATAATAATTATCCTTATCAGTATCATTATCACAATTATTATTGATCTTATCGTGACTATCATTATCATCACTACCAGGATACTGATACATCGTTATCAATATCATCATCATTATTTTGATGTTATAATTCTTAATTCTCAGTATTAATAGTTAACAATAATTATTTAATTATCACTATCTTCATATTTCTTCCAAAGTTTCATCTCAAATACGTAAGACGTGCACTGAATATTTCCTCTACTCGTTTCAAATAATTATCTTTTATAATAAAGATGATAATTATTCCCATCACAATAATTTTCATAACTTTTTTTATATTATGTAAAACATGCCTCCATCTTTCATGCTACATTCACCATATTGATAATACTTAATACATTACAATAACTATCATTATAATTCTTCCCAAAATCTTTCATAAAGACAGTACGTACAACATATTTCGATTCCTTCCTTTCCACGTAAAGATTATAATCATTATAATTACATTTCTTCCAAAGTCCCATATCAAGATAGAAATTTGGAAGAAATAGAATGATAATGATTAAAACGGCATTGGTTATCCTTTTTACGTATAGAATAAAAACAAGAAATTCGTAAGAAATGTAATGAGAGGGAGAATTCGGGATATATTTCCCGTACTGTCTTTAAGATATAAATTTGGAAGAAATGTAATGATAATGATTACGTTTATGATTATAGTCTTTGCGGTATGGAAAGTTTGAAACACGGAAATGAAGAATTCGGGGGCATATTTCCCGTGTTCAAGATGGAAATACGGAAGAAATGTAATGATAATAATTGTGACAGTAATTATCATTATCTTCACGTATAGAGAAAACAGTTCGGGTATATTTTTACGTCCTTAGGAGCGTAAGACATACCCCTAAACCCTTTCTATTCACGTTTCAGACAGCAGTGAAGATGTTTTTGTCGATATACTGTGAAAGGGTGTCCAGCACATGTCCTCTCCGAGCGACCGACCAACCGTGTCTTATCGTTTCCTAGACGTGGTTGTGTTAGTGTATATGTCATTTGATTCTCACGCGGTTCTTCAGTATTTTCTAAACAGTGAATTTAGTTATCTTCCTTTGTATCTTTATTGTTATAGCTAAACTCTCTCGATTATATAAATATCTTTACAGCTACAGTTTTTAGTTTTTTGTTTTGTTTAGGGTACAAACAACAAGAACAAACAGTAATAACCAAGTCAATAAACAGGAAGAAACAACAATAAAAACAAACAAGCGTACTACTTACTACTGGTCCTTTGATGATATCGGTTCTCGCTCTTCGTAATATTATTGGAGAATCGGTAAACTGGTTCTACAATTGTCAATATCCCCACAACTCGGCCGCGTGGGACAAAACACACACAACAGATGTCAAACATTTAGCGAAGTTCCCGAGAAGCGCACCGACATCAAGTCTGCATATCACATGTTGTTGCACAAACAGCAGATAGCGTGGGACAGGTGGTAGGGGTGGCAGGGGAGGGGGGGGCGAGGCGATGAGAGGATCGTAGAGAGAGAGAGAGAAAGAGGAGATCGGGGAATGAATTGGAGAGGGAGAGGGAGGGAGAGAGAGAGAGAGAGGGAGGAAGGGAGAGGGAGAAGGAGAAGGAGAGGATGATATCTATAGGAAGGAAGGGAAAGGAGGAGGAGAGAGGGAGGAAGATTTTGAGGGAGAAAGGGAGGAGGAGAAGAAGAGAAAGGGAGAGAGAGAGGGAAAAGGAGAAAAAGAGAAAGGAGGAGAGAGAGAGGAGAGACAGGAGAGAGATTAGTAGAGAAGAGAGAGGAGAGAGAGAAGAGAGAGAGAAGAGAGAGTGAGAGAAGAGAAAAGAAGAGAAGAAAGAGAAGGAAAGAGAGAGATAATGAATATAGAAGATATATAGAAGATTGAAGAGATAAATTGAGAGAGAGAGAGAGACGAACCCTTCACCTTCAACACGCCACCTAGACCCATGCACTTCAGTTCGATCCCCGCGCCTAGACACTCCGACAGGCAGCTCCTCCCGCTACGCATCTCCTCGTCACTCCGTCTCACGGTTCGAGGAGCGCCCTTGACAGACATGCGTCAGAGATCTCCACGCTTCGACAACCTGTCTTCGCATGCCGGAACGCACGGCCGTAACGCTATGAGGGGCGCTATGTGCATGACCTTCCCGCGGACAGCATGGCGGCGAGACGTGATCTTCGAGCGCATGGGAAAGAGATTTCATTGACTCGATTTTTTAATGAAAAAAACATGCTCTTAATGATGGACTAATAGCTTGGAACGCGGTCTCAAGCGGCCTCTCTCTCTTCTTTGTTTTTCTTCTTCTTCTTCTTCTTCTTCTCTCTCTCTTCCTCTCTCTCTCTCTCTCTCTCTCTCTCTCTCTCTCTCTCTCTCTCTCTCTCTCTCTCACTCTCTCTCTCCCACTCTCTCTCTCTCTCTCTCTCTCTCTCTCTCTCTCTCTCTCTCTCCCTCTCTCCCCTCTCTCTCTCTCTCTCCCCTCTCTCTCTCTCTCTCTCTCTCTCTCTCTCTCTCTCTCTCTCTCTGTCTCTCTCTCTCACTCTCTCTCTCTCTCCCACTCTCTCCCTTCCACTCTCTCCCTCCCACTCTCTCTCTCCCTCTCTCTCCCTCCCACTCCCTCCCTCCCACTCTCTCTCTCCCACTCTCTCTCTCCCACTCTCTCGATCAGATATTATGAGAAACTTATTATGAGAAACCTAATATGGCGAATCCCTCTACAAGAGGGCTTAGCATATATATAAAGAACTACATACCGTCCAAAGTGATCGATGACAAACGTGACACATGCTGAATATCTCGGTGTTAAATTATTTCTTGATGGCAAAACTATCATTACTGTTAATGTATATAACCCGCATGATAGTGAAGAGGTACCTAAACCTCCTGACAATATAATACATAATGATGCTTTGTTATTTTGTGGAGATTTTAATGTTCACCATATATTAATTTTACTATAGACATTGGTTTGTCTTTGACATGATCAGTGATATATATATATATATATATATATATATATATATATATATATATATATATATATATATATATATATATATTTTTTTTTTTTTTTTTTTTTTTTTTTTTTTTTTTTTTTTTTCTTTTTTTTTTTTCTTTTTTTTTCGCCCAGATAAAACATGTAAATATGTTAACCAATATAATGCAGCCCCTTAGGTATGTAAGATTTGTCCTTTACGCAATAGAAGCTGCTTGACATCTTACCCTGGCTTTTTGCAGGGCATGTAAACTGTTTTGCAAATAAACTATATCAAATCAAATCAATCTCTCTCTCCCAACTCTCTCTCTCTCTCTCTCCATCTCTCTCTCCATCTCCATCTCTCTCTCTCTCTCTCTCTCTCTCTCTCTCTCTCTCTCTCTCTCTCTCTCTCTCTCTCTCTCTCTCTCTCCCTCTCCCTCCCCCTCCCTCCCTCCCTCCCTCTCTCTCCCTCCTCCCCCTCTCTCCCCCTCTCCTCTCCCTCCCCCTCTCCCTCTCCCTCCCCCTCTCCCTCCCCCACTCCCTCTCTCTCCCCATCTCTAACCCCCTCTCTCTCCCTCTCCCTCTCGTCTCAGGGACAGCCCAGGGGAAAGGGGAGCACCGCAGAGGCAGCTAACCATAGATAGATATAAATAGATTCGCACGCTGGCCCGCTCGGCATCCGACGGCACTCCGCTCCCCTCGGCGGCGGAAGAGACTAGTCTGCCTTCCCTTTCCCCTCGTGGTGAGTCCTGTCGGGAGTTGTTTTCCTTCTTCTTGTTTTTTTTTTCTTCGTGGATTGTGATTCTCTTGGGCGTTTTTTTTTTTTTTTTTTTTTTTTTTTTGGGGGGGGCGTTGTTTGTTGCTTGTTTGTTTGCGTTTGCTTGAGAGAGAGAGAGAGAGAGAGAGAGAGAGAGAGAGAGAGAGAGAGAGAGAGAGAGAGAGAGAGAGAGAGAGAGAGAGAGAGAGAGAGAGAGAGAGAGAGAGAGAGAGAGAGAGAGAGAGAGGAGAAGAAGAAGAAGAAGAAGAAGAAGAAGAGAGAGAGACAAGACAGAGCCAGACAGAAAGAAAAGAGAGAGAGACAAGACAGAGCCAGACAGACAGACAGAGAAAGAACTAACAATACAGAAAGAGAAAACGAGAAAAGAAAAAGGTAAACAAACCTCCCACCCCGACAAAAATAACCGGACAAAAATCCCAAAAAGGATACGGCAACAGCATCCCAGCCCATAGGTCCCCCTCACCCCTCACCCCTCACCCCTCACCCCTCACCCCGCCCGGAGCCATTCAGGACGCCAGGTGGGATCGCGGAGATGACACATCTCATACCCGCGCCCTGTTAACGGCTCTGTTTACCCCCCGTTCGCACCTGTAGTACAGCGACGGTCCTGAAAGAGGTGGATTCACGCGTGCCATGTTGTTTTCAGATCGTCGCTCGAGTACAAGCTGCTTGTAAACCTCCCCCCGCCCCCTCCCCCCCCCGCCGCTGTTACTCAAATCCCGTCACTACGCGAAACGCTGTTCCGAGAGCATGTGGGACTTACCTGTTAATCCGTTTTTGTGCTGCGGCTCAGGTGGGAGGCAGGCGGGGGGGGAGGGGGGGATAGGGGGAGGGGGGAAGAAGGGGAAGGAGGGGGTTGGGTGGGGATAGGGGGATAGGGGGAGAGGGGAAGGAGGGGGTTGGGTGGGGATAGTGAGAGGGGGGAAGGGGGGGTTGGGTGGAAATAGGGAGGGGAGGGGGGAAGGAGGGGGTTGGGTAGGGATAAGGGGAGGGGAGGGGAGGTAATACCGAATATGGGTTTCGAATTTTTCAGAAAAATTCACACCCTATGTGTGCGTTCTTTCATATATATTTTTTTGTATATATATATGTCAAAGGAAATACACAAATACGCACAGACAGGTAGATGTGTAGATGTGTAGATATGTGTGTGTGTGTGTATGTGTGTGTGTGTGTGTGTGTGTGTGTGTGTGTGTGTGTGTGTGTGTGTGTGTGTGTGTGTGTGTGTGTGTGTGTGTGTGTGTGTGTGTGTGTGTGTGTGTTTTATTATATCTGTGTATGTGTGTGTAGATAGATAGATAGACAGATATGTGTGTGTACAACTGTACATATGTGAAAACATACACGAGTACATGTCTTGAGACGTGCAAACTTCCCTCGCGTACACAAGTCTACTCCGTACCATAAGAATCCTCCAAGCTCGACCTCGAGTTTCAACAAGTCTTTCCTCCTCCTTAAGGTCCTCCTCCCTCCACGCAGGGCAGGGCATCTGTATTCAAGGAGGTCGCTCGCCCGGCCATCTTCCCCGACGGAGGCGCCCTTTCGCCCTCGCCAAGCTGCCATTCCTTTGTGTTGCGACGACTCGAGGTATTACTCGAAGGGCTCGTGGACTCGCTAGGATCACATGGGGGATGGGGTGGGGGGTGGAGGTGGGGGTGTCGGTTACGGTGCCTTTCGAGGCCGTTCTTCCTTTCTTTTCGTTTCTGTTTGCTGCCCGGGGTGGGGTGGGGGGGTGGGGGGTCATACGATTCTGAGCCTGGTCGTCGACACGTCGTTTCTTGTTTTCGTTCTTGTTTCTCTTTTGGTGGTGCTTTGATGGTCGGCCTCTGCTCTTGCTCTGCTCTCTGTCTTTTTATCTCTCATTCACTCTCTCTCTCTTTCTTTCTTTCTCTCTGTCTCTCTCTCTCTCTCTGTCTCTCTCTCTCTCTCTCTCTCTCTCTCTCTCTCTCTCTCTCTCTCTCTCTCTCTCTCCCCTCTCTCTCTCCCCTCCCCCCCTCTCTCTCTCTCTCTCTCTCTCTCTCTCTCTCTCTCTCTCTCTCCTCTCTCTCTCTCCCTCTCTCCTTCTCTCCTTCTCTCCCACCCTCCCTCCCTCCCTCCCTCCTTCCCTCCCTCCCTCCCTCAATCCTTCCCTCCCTCCCTCACTCACTCACTCCCTTTCCCTCTCCCTATCTCTCCCGCCTTCTCCCATATTTAAGGATAGCGTTAAAGAGAATATAAATAACAAAATCTCATCAATTTTAGTACCATAACCGACGGAATTTCACCAGTTGCCGCTAAAATTCGTTATCTTTTTTCCTTTTTTTCTTCCGCAAACTTTAAAAAAAAATCCCCACACCTCTACATTCCCTGCCGGCGAATGTCACTTATCTGTAACATCCCTTTGAACTCGGATATATTTTCTTTTTGAACTTTGAATTTTTCTTTGAACTTTCTTCTCTATTCTCTTTCTTCCAAATGTTTTTTTCGATCCGTGTTTGTACATCGTTCTCATTCCCGGTTAGTCTGCACTTAGACAGAGAGAAAAGGGGGGAAGGAAGGGAGGAAGGGAGGATGGGAGGTAGGGAAAGAGGGAGGAGAGAGGGAGGGAGGGGAGGGAAGGAGGGAAGGAGGAAGGGAGGGAGGGAGGGGGGAGAGGGAGAGGGTGATGGAGGGAGGGAGGGGAGGATGGGGAAAGAGGGAGGAATGGAGGGAGGGGGAGGAGAGGGAGAAGAGGGAGGAGAGAGGAGGAGAGAGAAGGAGAAAGAGAAGGAGGGGGGAGGAGAGGGAGGAGAGAGAGGGAAAAAGGAACGGAGTGAGTGAGTGAGTGAATGAGTGAGTAAGTGAGTGAGTGAGTGAGCGAGTGTGTGAGTGAGTGTGTGAGTGAGTGAGTGAGTGAGTGAGTGAGTGAGTGAGTGAGTGAGTGAGTGAGTGAGGGAGAGAGGTGTATTGATAACACAATAATTCACTCATACTCCCCCTCCCCCCACACCCCGCGCGCCCAGATTTGTGCCTCTACTAATAAATCCGTCAGAACTCGCAACTCGCACCTGTTTACTGGTTTAACTCCCACTCGAAACGAGGCAGCATCATTTGCACAGGGGGATAAACATGGTTGCAGCTTCCGTTTTTTGCAACAAAAACAAAAGCAGCTTAAACCGGACTTTTTTTTAGGTCCAGGATGAGTGGTAATGCAAGTGAGTCTGAATATGATTAAGTGCTATACATGTAAAATATAAACACACGCACATAAAGGTATGTATGTATGTATGTATGTATGTATGCATGTATGCATGTATGTATACATTTATTCATGCATGTAGGTATTCATGTATGCATGTATGTATGCATGTATATATGCATAAATACATATATTCATATACAAAAGTATAAATGTACATACGTAAAAATATTGATAAATATGTGTTTACATACATACATACACACACCCACACACACCCACCCACACACACCCACACACACACACAAATTAAAACCTACATCTGCATAAAAAAAAAAAAAAAAAAAAAAATCCGGATCCCTGCGTATGCCAGCCCTGAAGCGGAGGAACCCGCCGCGCCCGAACGCAGCTCGAGGGAACAAAGGGCGCCATTAGCCAAAAATAGGTTAAGCAGCCGGGCGCGGACGGAGCCTATTGTCCGAACGTCCTCAGCTGCAGGAATTAAAACAGATGTTAAGATCAACAACAACACTGGCAAATAATAACGGTTCTTCTCGGGCTTTGTCCTTTCGGGGGAAGGGGGGAGAGGTAGAATGGAAGAGGGTGGAGGAAATGGAGGAGGAGGAGGAGGAAGGAGGTAGTGGAGGAGGAGGAGGTAGTGGAGGAGGAGGGGGAAATGGGGGTGGAAGAGGAGGAGGAGGAGGAGGAGGAGGAGAAAGAGGAGGAGGAAGGAGAAATGGGGGTGGAAGAGGAAGAGAGAAAGAGGAGAAGGAGGAGGAGGGGGAGGAGGAGGAAGAGGAGAAGGAAAAGGAAGAGAAAAAAAAAATAGACAAGAGCTTAAGAAGAGACCTGGTCAGTGAGGAGGAGAAACAGTCGCCTCAAGAGCGATGCCATGAGTGCCAATGTCCTCAGCGTTGACATATTGTGATGAGACGCGACCTCACTGAAGGATTGGCCGCTGAGACGTCGACAGTGACGGAAAAGTGTGACGAGATGTGACGTCAAGAAGGAAGACCCAAGGGAAGAGGGTGTTTTCTATCAACAGACACCAACGAAAGAGATAAACAGGACAAGCAGAGAAGGGAGAGGATGTGAGTGACCTGCTCAGGGGCAAAGCAAGCAGGAAATCCGCAAAGTAAATCTCGCCCTCATCACTATAAAAATAAACAAATACCCACAAAGACTTTATATACACATCAAGATCCTTTACACAAGAGAAAAAAAAAATACATACATACAAACACAAGCGCACAAATATCCCCACACACACGCACGCACACGCCAAACAAACAAAGGAACATCACTCACCTTTCAGAGGATCAAACCCTACAACTGTTATTGCACACGGTTGCTAATCCTCTTCCCACTA
>NW_028234410.1:2408533-2416033 GCF_977035675.1 Penaeus japonicus
ACAGAGAGCAATGCCGCGGCAAAGGAAATCGCATCCTTTCATCTCCGATGAATGCAGACACACGCATAACACCCACCGAAATATAACCTCCGGCGCAATCAACGCCCGCCGCCCATCACCGTCCCCTCGATGCAGCGAAGGGGGGCGTGGGACGAGATAATCACGCCACGACTTAAATACGACGACATGAACGACCTTGTAACTTGCTGGCTAGACGTTCGGGTCGTTCCCGTCCCGTCCCGTCCCCTCCCTCTGCCCTCGGCCCTCGTCCCTCGGCCCTCGTCGCTCCATCTCGGCCGCCCTCGTAACTCTCTCTCTACCTGCCTGTCGGCCACCGAGGGCGAGGACCGTGTCCGTCCAAGCAGGGATCGCTGGACTCGTTTCGGGCGGTTGACTGAGGGGATTCCAATCGGTCTTCAATCTTCCTCTGTTCTTGTATTCGTGCGATATCTGTGTATATATATATACATGCATACATACAAACAGATAGAAAGAGAAGGGAGAGAGGGAAAGCGGGAGGGAGAGGGAGAGGGAGAGAGAGGGAGAGAGAGGAGAGAGAGAGAGAGAGAGAGAGAGAGAGAGAGAGAGAGAGAGAGAGAGAGAGAGAGAGAGAGAGAGAGAGAGAGAGAGAGAGAGAGAGAAAGAGAAAGAGAGAGAGACAACAGCGACAGAGAGAGAGAGATAGAGACAGAGATTCTTACAAACATACAATAACACTCATAAACATATATATATATATATATATATATATATATATATATATATATATATATATATATATATATATATATTTAGTGTGTGTGTGAGCGCAAGCCAGCGTTCACCCCAATCCACTCCCTCCACCATCCCAAGCTTTAGCTCCACCAAAGTCCCAAAAGACGGAATCCACAAGCGTTTTTGAGGCGAGCGTCGACAGACTGCACTTAAGTGGAGGGGGACGAACCTGACAAAGACAAGTGAGAAACGCCTACTGAGCATAAGAGAAAAATAGAATTTGGAAATAGGCTTTTTCTTCGGTGGAAAGAGGCATATATTTTTTTTTCGATAAGGGGAAACTGAAGTAAAATGTGATTCAAGGACGCCTGTTTCTCATTTGGGGATTGAAACATGTTTATGTTCTTTGGGTGGTGAGAGCACATAGATAGAATAAATACATACTTTTCTTCATTCGAGCCTATATCTAAAAGCTATGAATATACACATAAATACACATTACCATAACTAGTGGACGAGCAGACAGACACAGCGTGTGTGTGTGTGTGTGTGTGTGTGTGTGTGTGTGTGTGTGTGTGTGTGTGTGTGTGTGTGTGTGTGTGTGTGTGTGTGTGTGTGCGTGTGCGTGTGCGTGTGCGTGTGCGTGTGCGTGTGCGTGTGTGTCTGTATGAGTGTATGTGTATGTGTATGTGTATGTGTGTGTGCGTGTCCGTACGTGCGTGCGTGAGTGCATGCGCCCGTGCGTGCGTGCGTGTGGGTGAACCCCCTAATAAAGACCAGCCCCCCCAAGAAGCGTCATCCTCCAAAGCAACCCAAGTTATAATCTGATCAAGGAAGCGAGAGAAGAAAAAAAGAAGCGGCCATTTCATCTCGACATTCCCCGGACGCTACCCGCGGCTCGTCCCAGAAGCCGTTGTCGATGCTCGCTCGTTCGGGAAGGGAACTTTATGGCCGTGGGGGGGGGGCATGGGCTGGTGAGGTGGCGTGGTAGGGGCGGTTGCTGTCGGGTCGATGGGTGTGGAGGCAGGGGGGGTTATTGGGGGGTACGGGGCGCAGGATGGGGAGGGTAGGTTGCGTTGGGTGTAGGCGGGGGAAGGGGGGATTGGCGGTGGGGTGGAGGTGGGAAGGGTTCGGTGGGAGCGGCGTTTGATGTATTGATGATGGTTAGTGTGTGGTAGGTTAGTTCACACACGTGGTAATGGGAGGTGATGGGTTAGGGTAGGACTTCGTAATGAATGGTAGGGTTAGTTAGTTGGGGTGGGAATAGCGGTGTTAGTTAACGTAATACAGTCAGGGCAGGAAGGAGGGAGGAAGGGGGGAAGGGAGGGAGGAGGGAGGGGGGAAAGGGGGACTGGGGGAAGGGGAGGAGGAAGGAGGGAAGGGGGGACTGGGGGAAGGGTGGGAGGATGGAGGAGGGAGGGAGTAAGGAGGAGGGAGGAAGGAGGAAGGGAGGAAGGAGGGAAGGAGGGAAGGAAGGGGGGAGGGAGGAGGAGGGAGGGAGGGAAGAAGGAGGAGGAAGGAGGAGGAAGGGTGGGAAGGAGGAGGAGGGGAGGAAGGAGGAGGAAGGGTGGGAAGGAAGGGGGGAGGGGGGAGGAGGAAGGGTGGGAAGGAGGAGGAAGGGAGTAAGGAGGAGGAAGGGGGGAGGGGGGAAAGGGGGACTGGGGGTAAGGTAAAGACAAGGAGGGTGGAGGGAAGAGGGGAAAGGTATGAAATGGAAAAAGGGAGCAGGAAGAGAGGGAAGGGGGGAGGGGGAGAGCACTGGGGTAAGGAAAAGGGGGAGAGGGATGAAGTGGAAAAAGGGAGCAGGGAGAGAGGGGGATGAGGGAGAGGGTGAGGCGGAAGGGTGGTGGTGGAGGGAGATAGAGGGAAAGGGAGAAAGGAGGAAGTTGGGAAGTGAAGATATATATATAGGGAGAAGGAAGGAAGGGAGATGGAAGAGGAGGGAAGATGGGAATAGGAGGAAGAAGAATGTAAGCTGTGAGGAGAAAGAAAGATGAAGGGAAGAGAAGGAAAAGGGTGAGACGTAGGACGGAGAACGTATAAAGCAGAAAAAATATGAGAAAGAAGAAGAGAGGAGGAGGAGGAGGAGGGGAGGAGGAGGAGGAAGAGGAGGAGGAGGAGGAGGAGGAGGAGGAGGAGGAGGAGGAGGAGGAGGAGGAGGAGGAGGAAGAAGAAGAGGAGGAGGAGAAAGAAGAAGAAAAGGAGAAGGAGAAGAAGAAGAAAAAGAAGGAGAGGGAGAAGAAGAATAAGGAGGAAAAGCAAGTGGAGGGAGAAGAGGAGAAGAAGAAGAACGAAAAGAAAAAGAAGGAGGAGAAAGAGAAGAAGAAGGAAAATGAAGAGGAAGAGGAGGAGGGATGAGGGGAGAGCCAGGAAGGAAGGGAACAGAGGACGGAAGTTCGGGATTTTCGTCCTGATGTCAAGCCTCTCACTCTTTTCTGGGATACGTGATTTTGTCTGTTGTTATGCCTCCCTCTGTCTGTCTGTCTGTATTTCTGTCTGTCTGTCTTTCTTTCTGTCTGTCTGTCTGTCTCTCTGTCTGTCTGTCTGTCTCTGTCTTTCTTTCTGTCTATCTGTCTGTCTCTCTGTCTCTCTGTCCGTCCGTTTCCCTGCCTGTCTGCCTTTTTGTTAGTATATCTGTATATTTCTCTCTCTCTCTCTCTCTCTGCTCTCTGCTCTCTCTGCTCTTTCGCTCTCTCTCTCTCTCTCTCTCTCTCTCTCTCTCTCTCTCTCTCTCTCTCTCTCTTCTCTCTTCTCTCTTCTCTCTTCTCTCTTCTCTCTTCTCCCTTCTCTCTCTTCTCTCTTCCTCTCATTCCCCCTTCTTCCTTCTTCTTTCTCTCTTTCTCGTGCTCTTCTCCCTTCTCCCTTATCCCTTCTCCCTGCTCTCTCCTCTCCTTCACACACTCTCACATTTCTTCACCCTCCCTTCTCCCTTCTCCCTGCTCCCTGCTCCTTGCTCCCTGCTCTCCTTCTCTCTGCTCTCCCTCACACACCCTCACATTCCTTCACCCTCCTTCAACCTTCCTCAACCACCTTTCACCCGTCCTTCTCCCTTCTTATAAGCTCCTTCTCTGTTTATTACGGGGATTGTGGAGTGCTTTTCCTTTCCTCCCCTTTTTCTTCCTCTTCTCTTCTCCAAGTAAAGAAAGACCCCTCGAGAATAATTAAATCTTCCCCTTCGGAGGAAAAAAGAAAACGCAAAAAGTAATTCTAATAAATAAAACACACAATCAAAAATAATAAGTTAACGAACCGTTGAGAGAAGAGAAACGACAAGATATAAGGTTAGGAGGTGTGGCAGATCTGGTTGTGGGGGAGCGGAGATTGGGGGCGCGGCGGTGTGGGGTGGAGTTTTAGTCACAGGGTTGGGTATGATTTGTTGTATTTAGTGGTTTTTTGCTTAGGGGGTTGGTTTACTTCTTTATTCATATTGTTGGTGTAGGGGGGGGGGGGCATCTAAAAGTCCCATGTAAGTTTCAAAATAAGAATATCAATAATCTATTTTGAAGGAAAAAAAACTATACACCAGATTTAATTAAAGAGGAACGCAAATGAAGCTCTTAATTAAACTTTCAAAATTAACAAAGAAATATCTTTTATTCATTCGGACTGGGTCATCTGCCTTACTCTCTCTCTCTCTCTCTCTCTCTCTCTCTCTCTCTCTCTCTCTCTCTCTCTCTCTCTCTTTACTTCATTCGTGGTTAATGTTGCTGCATGACAGAATGCTCAGATGCTGTTTTTGGCAGCTCTCTCTCATTTCGTCTCGTCTCTGGGTTCTCCCTCTTTTTTATTCTTAATGTATGATTTTATCATGATTATCATCAACATCGTCACTGTTAGCAGCACCATCGTTATTACTATCATTATTATCATCATTGTTATTTTTTATTATTGTGATTACCTCTTTGAACGCGGTGGTTCTGTTAATTTCATCTCCCCTCCCATAGTTGGTAACTCTCTGTCTCTTCTGCTGCGCCTGTTCTTCTTCTTCCTCTTTTTTCCTTTTTCTTCTCTCCTCGCATCCCCCTCCCCTTCCCTTCCCTCCCCTCCCTTAACTCCCTCCCCTCCCCTCCCCTCCCCCCTCCTCCCGTCCCCTCCCCTCTCCCCTCCCTTTCCCCCTTAATGCAACAACACCCATTCCCCTCCCCCTCCCCCTCCCCTTCCCCTCCCCCTGCCCCTCCCCCCTCCCCCCTCATGGAACAGATCGGAAGGACCCAACGTTGACTATAAATCAGGTCTCAATATTTGACGAAACTTGAATGGGCGTTTAAAACTTAAATTAAGTACCGAGGCGGAAGGGGAAGCGGAAAATTGGGGGGGGGGGAGGGGGGGGGGGGGGGGAAGGAGGAAGAAGAGGAGGTGGAAGGGGAGGAGGAGGGAGAAGAGGAGGTGGAAGGGAGAGGGGTGAGGGGGAAGGGGAGGAGGAGGGAGAACAGGAGGTGGAAGGGGAGGAGGAAGGGGAAGTGAGAGGGGTGAGGGGGAAGTGAGAGGGGTGAGGGGAGGAGGAGGAGGCAGGGGGAAGGGAGAGGGGTGAGGGGGAAGTGAGAGGGGTGAGGGGAGGAGGAGGAGGAGGAGGCAGGGGGAAGGGAGAGGGGTAAAGGGGAAGGGAGAGGGGAGAGGGGTGAGGAGAGAAGGGGAGGAGGAGGGGGAGGGAGTAAGAGGAGGTGTGTGAGGAAAGAGGGAGAGAAGAGGGAGAGGGAGAGGGAGAGGGAGAGGGAGAGGGAGAGGGAGAGCGAGAGGGAGATGGAGAAGGAGGGGGAGAGGGAGAGGGAGAGGGAGAGGGAGGAGGAGGAGGAAGTGAAGGACGAAGAGGAAGATGAAGAGGAGGTGGAGGGAGGGGGAGTGGGGGATAAGGAGGAAAAAGATAAAAAAGAAGAGAATAAGAGATATGAAGAGGAAGAAGAAGAGCAGAAGAAAGACATAATGAAGAAAAATAAACAAGATGCTATTGATAACAAAATCATAATAAAAGAGTAGTAGGAAAAATATTGATACTAATGATACTAATGATAATAATAATAATAACCCTTATCATTATCATTATCATTGTTATCTTCATTATTATAATCAATATTAAGATTTTTACTATTAATATTACTATCATCGTCATTCTTATATTATCATTATCATCATTATCATTATATTTATCTTCCTTGTTATTATTATTACATAACAATTCAGTAATGTTGACGATGATAATGATAATAATAACGATAACAGAAAATAATGATCACAACCATAATAATGATAATAGCAATAACAACAACAATAAGAACAATGATGACACCAATAACAATAATAAAAACCAATGAAAAGAAATAAGACGAATAACAGCTGCAGGAAGGAGCCGGGGGGTAAGGAGGGGGGAAGGGAGGTGGAGGGGGGGGGGTTAAGGACCTCCCGCTTCAGTAGACGTCTAAGGATTCCAGACTTGAGGAATCATCGTCTCCCTTTTTAAAGCTCAAAGAGACTTGGAAACTGAAAAAAAAGAAAAAAAAAGTTCCATTTTGGAGGAGAAAATTGGGTTGACAAAAGGAGGATTTCAACGGATGGACAAAGGCGAGTGTTGGCGAGGAGGAAGAGGGAGATTGGAGGAGGGAGGGAGGGAGGGAGGGGAAGAGGGAGGGAGGGAGGGAGGGGGAGGGAGGGAGGGGAAGGGAGGAGGAAGGGAGGGAGGAAGAGGGAGGGAGAGAAGAAAGAGAAGAGGGAGACTGGGGAGGGAGGGAGAGGAGAGAGAAAGAAGGGAAGACTGGTGGATGGGGGGGAAGGGAGAGAAAAAGAGTGTAAATATTGAGTGGGAGGAAGAGGAAGGGGGAAAAAAAAAAAAAATAAAAATAAGGATAGATGAAGAGAGAATGAAAGGGAAGGAAAGAGAATAGAGAGACACACAGAGAGAGAGAGGGAGGGAAGGGAGGGAGGGAGAGGAAGAGAGAAAGAGATAGAGAGAAGAGAGAGAGGAGAGATTGAGAAGAGAAGAGAAAGCAGAGAGAGAGAGAGAAAGCCAGAGAAGAGAGGAGAGAGAGAGAGAGAGAGAGAGAGAGAGAGAGAGAGCGGAGAGAGAGAAAAGAGAAAGAGAAAGAGACAGACACACACACACAGAGAGAAAGAGAAAGAGAGAGAGAAGAGAGAGAGAGAGAGAGAAAGGGGAGGAGGAGAGAGAGGTTGGAGAGAGAGAGAGAGAGAGAGAAAGACAGAGAGAGAGAGAGAGAGAGAGATAGAGAGAGAGAGAGAGAGAGATACACAGAGAGAGAGAGAGAGAGAGATACACAGAGAGAGAGAGAGAGAGAGAGAGAGAGAGAGAGAGAGAGAGAGAGAGAGAGAGAGAGAGAGAGAGAGAGAGAGAGAGAGAGAGAGAGAGAGAAAGAGAAAGAGAGAAGACAGACAGAGAGAGCAAAGAGAATCAGGATGCCTGAGGTATTCTTGTCAGAATCATTAACTGACACGGAGTGGGTGACACCCAACACCCAAAGGCAATAGTAACACCCGAGTATGAAAGGCGAATGCTGTAGGTGTGAATTCTGTCACACGAGTCAATATGTCTGTGAAAAAGGTCCTATATTCAGGACTCACACTACAAAAATAAATTATTCTGACCAAAAAAACAACAACAATAAAACGACGATTAATTCAAACCGTTTTGCTTTAAATATTGCTCTCATTACAAGCGCAACCACACGTATATAAATGTATTATCAGGCATGGATATGTAAACACATGCATTTAAAATTCGAACACTCATAAACAACTATCAATATGTAAATGCATAAATATGTCCATTCCAAATGGCGC
>NW_028234410.1:2431033-2436033 GCF_977035675.1 Penaeus japonicus
TTTAATTTATTCGATTATTCCTTTATCTACGTCTACTCTTATTTCATCTACCCTTTCTCTCTCCAACTATCCACCTCCTAAATCTTGTAGTAACTCTGTCTACAACCATCTACTACCACTCTATTTCCATCTACATCTATTCTCATTCTTTCCAATCACATCATCTACCGTTACTCTTTCTCTCCTCACCATCTACCATTACTCTATCTCTCACACTATCTACCATTACTCTTTCTCTCCTCACCATCTACCATTACTCCATCTCTCACACCATCTACCGTTACTCTTTCTCTCCTCACCATCTACCGTTACTCTATCTCTCACACCATCTACCCTTACTCTATCTCTCACACCATCTACCATTACTCTATCTCTCACACCATCTACCGTTACTCTTTCTCTCACACTATCTACCATTACTCTTTCTCTCCTCACTATCTACCGTTACTCTTTCTCTCCTCATCTACCATTACTCTATCTCTCACACCATCTACCATTACTCTATCTCTCACACCATCTACCATTACTCTTTCTCTCCTCACTATCTACCATTACTCTATCCCTCACACCATCTACCATTACTCTTTCTCTCCTCACTATCTACCATTACTCTATCTCTCACACCATCTACCATTACTCTTTCTCTCCTCACTATCTACCATTACTCCATCTCTCACACCATCTACCATTACTCTTTCTCTCACACCATCTACCATTACTCTTTCTCTCACACCATCTACCGTATCTCTCTTTCTCTCCTCACCATCTACCATTACTCTATCTCTCACACCATCTACCGTATCTCTCTCTCTCTCTCTCCCTCTCTCTCTCTCTCCCGCACTCTTACCTTTCCCTCCATCATCTACTCTCACAATCTCCTCGTCCCCATCATCTACCATCATTCCTCCATCCCCTCTACCATCTACCGTCACTTTCACAGCATCAAACGCGTCCCCAGAGGTGGCTCGGCGCCCCCATTGACGGGGGCGGATGGTCACCTACGGATTTTTCTGGTTGTGTTGTATAGTTTTTTTGTTTTTTCGGATTTTTTTTTCTTTTTTTTTGGGGGGGGGGCGGGGGTAAACTCTTTTATTCTTTTTTTTTCTTTCTTTTTTTTTGATTCTGGATTTCATCTGATCTTATTTTATTAATCCATTTTATATTTCGTCTTTGTCGTTCTTTTCCTTTCTAATTTTCTCCCTTTCTCTCTCGTCTCCTATTTATCAATTCTAAATTTTCTCGTTTCTTTTTTTTATTTCTCCTATACTTTTTTGTCGTTATTTTCTCTTTCTTTTACTTTCCATTTTCTTCCTTAATCTCTCTCTCTTCTTCTCTTCTCTTCTTTTTTTTTGCCCTATACTCTCTCCTTCGATTTTCTCCTTGTCTTCGCTTCTCATTCCTTCGTCAATCTTCCCTTCCTCATCACAAATATTCCTCTTTTCTTTCTTTTTTTCCTCTCTTTTCCCTTTCAGCAACCTTCCTTCCCTTCCACCCAGCCATACACGCGACCACACAACTCAGGTTCCCAAACATACTTTTAAACACGTCACATTTACCTCCGGTGACGTCAAGGGATAAAAAGAAGGAGACGTCAAAAGTGTCACACGAGATGAGGCAAAATAAGTGATGTAACATTATTATGAATACGTCAGCAATGGAGACCATCCAGAGGAGAGGGAAGAGTGTGTGTGTGGTATATAAGCACACACGCACACGCACACGCACACCCACACCCACAAAAAAAAAAAAAAAAAAAAAAAAAAAAAAAAAAAAAAAAAAAAAAAAAAACGCACACACACACACACACACGCACACCCGCGCACACGCACACAAATACACATACACATACATATATATATATACACATAAACACATATATTATCTAATAAAATCCTTGCCAACACAAGACCGGGAGAACAGAGCTAATAACACCAGCGGTGTCATTAATATTAATAGTTCCAGAACATTACAAAACAGAAACCGACACGGGTTTCAAATCTCAATAGAACATCAGTCATTTTGATAAATAATAACATAGATAATACTTATGATGACGATGATGATGATGATGATGATGATGATGATGATGATGATGATAATGATAATGATGATGGTGATGATGATGAGGAGGAGAAGGATATTGATGATGATGATGATGATAATGATGATGATGATGATGATAATGATGATAGTGATAATAATAATGATAATGATAATAACAATAATGATAATACATTAGCAACCATAACCCCGCAAGGACAATGAATTTGTCTAATGGTATGAAACAGTACGTTAACGCGGTACCACACCCTATCTCCGGGGTAATCCCTAATGCACTGCAGTTGCTTGTTCCCTAATTCCAAGAACTGCTAACCCGCGAACCATTAGCACTGGGTGTGGTAGAGGGATAGCAGAGTACTACGGTACCAACTTCTGTACCGTACCGTACCGTACCGTACCGTACCGTACCGTACCGTCACGAGTGAAGTTACATTCATACTGCTCAATATCACCCTATGTTTAATTCTGTCTCTGGGTGTGTATTTATTCGATTGGAATAATGACATACGGCAGTTTTTTTTCTCCTTTCTGCAAGGTTGCAATCGCGGTCTTGTTGTTTTCTTTATTCAAATCTTTGTGCGAATACGGGGGAATTAGATCATAATTTCGTATATTGCATGACTTTTGAATGTGCGTGTAAGGAGCAATCATGAATCTAATGGCACTCATTTTCCGTGTTATGTACAGCTGAACCCATTTATACAGCCTTATAAACACAGCATATACAAACACGAATATTTACAAACATAATGATAATCGTAATTGTATGCATTCACGCAAATCCCCCCCCCCCCAAGTCCTGTTCGCACTGAGACACACAAACACGGGGATACATTTTATTTCTTTAAAGAATTGATTTCTCAATCCATAAGGACTTACAGGTCAAGACTGCTATGGATTTTGTATTGGATTTTTTTTTCTTCATAAGCAACGCCAATAATCGGTGCAATTTGAAAATATATCAAGAGTAATCACGAAGGGGTTGCTGCTGAACGGTGTGCACGCAATGGTGTTGGGGGTGGCTGGAGCGAAGGGGAATAAGAATACTGAAAGGTGAAAAGAAATGACTTATATGCGTACACACACAAAGGAATATATATATATATATATATATATATATATATATATATATATATATATATATATATATATATATATATATATATGTGTGTGTGTGTGTGTGTGTGTGTGTGTGTGTGTATGTATTATATATAGAGAGAGAGAGAGAGAGAGAGAGAGAGAGAGAGAGAGAGAGAGAGAGAGAGAGAGAGAGAGAAATATAGAGAGAAAGAGAGAGAGAGAAAGAGAGAGAGAGAGAGAGAGATAGAGAGATATAGAGAGAGAGAGAGAGAGAGAGAGAGAGAGAAATATAGAGAGAGAGAGAGAGAGAGAGAGAGAGAGAGAGAGAGAGAGAGAGAGAGAGAGAAAGAGAGAGAGAGAGAGAGAGAGGGAGAGAGGAATTCTTCCGAGTCACCCACTCGTCGATCATTCCATCTCTCCATTTTTGGCTCTTCTCTTCCCATTCCTCTCCCTTTCCATAATCTCCCTCCTCCTCCTCCAGTGTTCTCCCAACCCCCTGCTTCATTACGCTCCCGCCTTATCAATTCCCCGCCGCCACTCCTGAAGGGACGCCCCCAACCACGTCCTCGAAGCGCTGTTTGACCTTCCGGGTAAAGGGACACAATCCTTCAGTGTTTCGTGATTTCACCCTCGGTTAGCGAGAGGGGCTGGAGTCCTCTCGGGAGACACTTGAGCGGTACTCAAGTGGCACTCGGAATGGCATGGCTCAGCGGGCGCCTAAAGAAATACTCAGCGATCGGGCTGCGGGTGTCAGCCGTCCTTCCGGTTACCGCTGCGTGCTTTTTCGTCCCATTTTTTTTTTTTACAAAACTCGGAACTGACAGACAAACAGACACACACACTTTTGCACAAATAAACACAGTAACAGATAACACAAACATGTGTGTCGTGTGGTACTCCACTTTATTTTAACGTTTACTCCAAGAGTACCGTCCCACTCAACTCCACATGTCCTAATGAATGGATCAAAGACCCTACACACTCTCGCTCCACAGGCAAGGAGGCTACACAGAAAGTATCCTGGCGAGATTAATACGACCCGCCCATCATAGGAATAAGAACGGACGCTCGAGGCCCTTAGTGGGACACCCCAGGGGCGTGAAGACCCAACACCCCCGTCTCTGCGAAGCCATCTGAGCGGCCGAGACTAATCCTTGGCAGAGCCGGGGCTGATGGCACAATCTACGGACGTGTAAAACCATTTCCCTTGCGTCCCAGTGGTGTCCCGACCTGATCCTTTTTTCTTTTTTTTCTTTTTTTTTAAAGGGAGGGACTTTTCGCAATGAGAAACTCCGGCGCTCTTAACTTTAGTACTTATAATTGAGCCATCCATCACAGGCGCGTCGGCTCGCCTGGAGGCCTCGCTGTCTGTTGTGTGCCGTCCTTCCGGGGGCTGTGTAATGCTCCGTGTTATTGCGGTGCGCGACGTCCCCTTTTTTAATTCAAGCTGAGCTACACACTTTGGAATTGCAGCTTGTTGCAAGTTATCATATATTGTGTCGCGGAAGATAATTATGCACTGTGAATCACTTGCTCATGGTTTTAGTTTCCGTTACATTTCCGGCGTAAAAACAATTTCATTCTGTTGCAGAAAAAAAAGAAAAATGTACCGACTTCGTTGTCGTTAATTTCATTCAGTGTTATTTCTTAAAGAGTAAAACACGAAACACTCGTAGCACAAAATGAAAATAAAAGATATTCCCCACGTGTCAGCCATGTAAAAATATCTGACCTAGGCTTCACAACTTATGACGTTAAAAAAATAAAAAAAGAAAACAAATAAAACCCTTGGCAACTTTTGAACAGCTGATGGAATGTAAACAAAATGCGCGAACAAAATGCGCAATATTTTTATCATT
>NW_028234410.1:2441033-2443533 GCF_977035675.1 Penaeus japonicus
TTCAATTTGCTTTTCTTGCTTTTCCATTCTCCTATTTTTTTCTCTCTGTCTCTTCTCGTCTTTTCTCTATTTTCCTTTCTCTATTCTCATCTTCAGAGTTGAAAAGGGAGGGAATTATTCATGGGTATAAATCTATCCAGATAGATGGTGGAAGATGATGGAGGAAGAGAGACAAATAGAGAAGGATGATCAGAGAAGGCATAAGAAGAGGCCGGAAATAGAACAAAAAAGAAGATAGAGAGAAAATGCAAGAAAGAGAGGCGTATAAAAAAGATGACGTCAGCAGTAGTGTTCTATCTTATATATATATATTTTTTAATTCTTATCCTTCTCGTATATCCACCTCTTCCTCGCCCTTCCCTCTCTTCCCTCTTCCTTCTCCCCCTCCTACTCTTCTCGAATCTCTATCTCCCTCGATCCCTTTTCTTATTCTTCCCCATCTTCCTTTTCCTCCATCTCTTCGTTTTCTTGCCTTACATCTCCGACACCTTATACTCATTGACAATTATACCTCTCCTTCCATTCTCTTCTGCTTTCTCCTTTTCTTTCACCTCTTTTATTTTTTCCCTCATTCACAATTTTCTTTTCCATCTCCACCTGCTCCTCCCTTTCGTCTTCATCTTTCCCTTCGTTCTCTTCATCCCTTCTCCTCCTCCCTCACTCTTTCTTCGTCCTCCTTCCCCTCTCCCTCCCTCCTCCTTCCCCTCTCCCTCCCTCCTCCTTCCCCTCTCCCTTCCTCCTCCTTCCCCTCTCCGTCCCTCCTCCCTCCCCTTTCCATCCCTCCTCCTTCCCCTCTCCCTCCCTCCTCCTTCCCCCTCCCTCCCTCCTCCTCCCCTCTCCTCCCTCCTCCCTCCCCTCTCCCTCCCTCCTCCTTCCCCTCTCCCTCCCTCCTCCTTCCCCTCTCCCTCCCTCCTCCTTCCCCTCTCCCTCCCTCCTCCTTCCCCTCTCCCTCCCTCCTCCTTCCCCTCTCCCTCCCTCCTCCCTCCCCTCTCCCTCCCTCCTCCTTCCCCTCTCCCTCCCTCCTCCTTCCCCTCTCCATCCCTCCTCCTTCCCCTCTCCCTCCCTCCTCCTTCCCCTCTCCCTCCCTCCTCTCCCTCCCTCCTCCTCCTTCCCTCTCCCTCCCTCCTCCTTCCCTCTCCTCCCTCCTCCTTCCCTCTCCCTCCCTCCCTCTCCTCTCCCTTCCCTCCTTCCCCTCTCCATCCCTCCCCCCTCCCTCCCTCCTCCCTCCCCTCTCCCTCCATCCCCCCACCCTCCCCCCTCCCTCCCTCCCTCCCTCCCCTCTCCGTCCCTCCTCCTTCCCCTCTCCATCCCTCCTCCCTCCCCTCTCCCTCCCTCTTCCTTCCCCTCTCCCTCCCTCCCTCCTCTCCATCCCTCTCCCAGCTTCTTCCCCTCCCTCCATCCCCCATCCCTCCCCTCTCCCTCCCTCCATCCCTCCCCTCTCCATCCCTTCCTCCTCCCTTCCCTCTCCCTCCCTCCATCCCTCCTCCCTCTTACTCCCTCCTTTCCACCTCCCTCCCTCCTCTCCATCCCTCTCCCTCCTTCTTCCCCTCTCCATCCCTCCTCTGTCTCCCTCCCTCTCCCTCCCCCTCTCCCTCCCTCCTTTCCACCTCCACCACAGGCTAAGATTTACATAAGATTACTGATTATCAACCCGAATCCATTAAAGCCTCATTTGCATGCAATCTGGTCGCAATTACTCCATGATTACAGCTGTCGACGGTTGCAACAGGATTAACATATACAGAATCACAACCTCTTACGTCTGAGGGAAAACAAGAAGGAAGAAACCGTGGTATTGAATTTTTCCCAAAAGAAGACGCAAAATTAGGAGAAATTCCGGTTTCGAATTTTGCGAAAAGGTTTTCCGTCTTCTGTTGGGTCCGGTATTTGCATCTACGCTAATTTTCGTTTCTTTATACGGAATGGCTTATCATCTAGTCTCTTGTTTAGGATTTTTTATTTTTTCCTCTTTTTTTGCTCTTCCATCATTTACATCCTTTATCTAAATGGTGAAGTGATAAGTAGTTCCTTTTTGCATATTTCATTTTCTGTGTTTGTTAATGTGCAGGTCGAATCTAATAGCATTACATCTTTATCCGTTTATTTATCTCTATCTGTTTATAGAAACAAAAAATCACATTCACGTCCCTGATTGCATCACATTACATAAACATTACCATTGCAGATTTAGATAACAAGACGTCTTTCTTCCATCACGGATAAAAAAAAGAAATAAAAAAGACGAAAAAAAAAACGTTGAGATTTAAATTCCATTTGAATCTAACCGTTTCTCCAGCTCACTTTATCCAACAGGTTCGTTGCGAGACTGCGGGAAAACCGTTGAATACAAGTGGGTGTTTACCTCTTTTTCCCTCCAGTAGAAAAAGCTTGTCTCGAAGAAGTTTTGTGTCACCACCAGACATGCAAGAGCCATCATCCTGATCTTGCATATCTTAGAAGAAATATATAACAATTAATCTATCTTACTATTGTGACATCA
>NW_028234410.1:2448533-2451033 GCF_977035675.1 Penaeus japonicus
GACCCACACACACACAACCATACTTTCTTATGTGTTCTCTGTTACCAGAAATAGACACACGGATAAACAAAGTGGATATAAAGAAGACTTGACAATTAAAAGATACAGAAGGATAATATGAATCTCAATTTATCACCGGTACTAAATAAAACATCACAGCCACATCGCCCGCCCATGCAGTCTGATTAATCTCATACCCGAGGGCGTGGTTATAACATACGTGCGGTTTATAATTTCATTAACGTGTTATATGTTATGTGACACACGTTTAATACGCTTCGTATATGTGATTGTATTTTCGCGTTACATGTGTCTTAGGTGTTAGGTGTGTTATATGTCATATCCTATGCGCGTGTTGTGTGTTTATCTTCTATGCGTGTTATGTATTATATGTGCGTGATATGTATTACAAACGCGTGATATATGGTATCATATATGAGTGTTATATGTTAACTTCTACGCGTGGTACACATTATTCCAAATTCTTGTTATGTGTTGTATCATATGTGTTGTTTATATCGTAAGTGTAACTCGAAGGTGAAGAAAATAGTCTGTTGGAGGATTATCTTTCTGTTTGTTTATTTTTGGTTTTAATTATGTTTGTATTGTCTGAGAGAATGATGACTGATATGTGTATAAAAACCGGTCTAAGATAAATTAGTAATGGCCACTGTCATGCTATTTCATGAGTGTATTCTATACTTGAAATACGAACAAATAAACAAAGTCATTGTTTTTCTCAAGTGGAAGAACTCACTAGCATGCAAGCATACACTCAAATTGAATAAGAACACGTATACGCACACACAATGACACACAACCACACGCAAACACACACACACGCACACCAAACGATATGTGATTCCTTCATGAGTGAACTCCATTGCAATCAGGATTCCCGGCAAGGCTATGATCCCTGATTATGATTATGATGCCATTTTAAACAGATTGCAATTCCTTAAAAAAAAAAAAAAAAACATAATGTAATTATGCTTACGATTTCTTTACAGAAGCATTGATTTCAAACTCGAATTAAAAAAAAAAAAAATCATTTCTAATGATTACGATTCCTTGTAACATCTGAGACACACGTAGATGCAGACGCAACACGCACGCACACACACACACACATACACACCTACACAAACAAGTACACACAAGTACACACACACGTGCACACAAAACGCACTCAAACCCACGCGTGCACACAATCACCGCCCCAACGCTGCAACACCTCCACCTCCGGAGCATTTCCCCCTCACCCGAATCTGCCAAAACACACACACGCTCTTCCATCACCGAACTAAAGCCGAGATGCAGCAATCCGGACGCGATTATCCGGAATTTGCAACGTGCAAGCCCTGTCTTCGTTGCATGAAAGGGCGTCTTTTCCATTACCTAACTGGGTATCGTGCCACGATCCTTGCAAGTGGGGGTTGCGATTCACATCCCCGCCGTCGCAATCACGCGCACGCAACGGCAGTCCGCTGATATGTGAATACATTTTCGGGAGAGAGGGACGCTCGCCGCTCTCGCTCTCCTCCCTGTGTCGTTCTCTCTCTCTCTCTCTTCGTCTCTCTCTCTCTTTGCACTGTTCTTTATTCGTTTCCTTCCGTCTCTCTCTTCGTCTCTTCTTTGAGTTTCTTTCTCTTTGTCTATCTCTTTGTACTGTTCTTTGGTCGGTTTCCTTCTCCTCTTTTCGTCTCATTCTCTATTCCTTTTCTTCGGATATTTTCTTTCTTCTTGTCTATTCCCGTTTCTAATTATATATATTTTTTTCTTTTTAATATCACCGCTATCGTTATACTAATCATCTCTCATAGGATGCCATTATTTTCATTATTGTTATCATTAACCTTTTTCGTTATCATTATCACCATTGTTATAATCACAATCGTAATCGAATATCTCTCTTTCGTAATTCCTCATCCCTGCCCCCCCCCTCATCCCCCCCAACTCCCTCTATGCCATCTCCCTCCTACCCCCTCTTCCCTATTTCCTCATCCTTGTTCCTACCCTCTCTCCACTCCCCCTTTTCCTTTCCCTTATCCCTCCCCCTCCTACTCCTTTTTCCATTTCCTCATCCTCACATACCCCTCTCCACCACTCCCTGAATCCCATCTCACTCCCCTCACCCATCGCTCTCTTACTCCTTCATCCCTATTTCCTCATCCTTGCCCCTCCCCATCCCTCCAATCCCCCTCTCTTCCCTTCACCACTCCACTCCCCCTCTCTCTTCCCATCGCCACCCCACTTCCCCTCTCTTCCCTCCGCCACCCCACTCCCCCTCTCTTCCCTCCGCCACCTCACCCCCCTCTCTCCTCTCCGCTACCCCACTCCCCCTCTCTTCCCTCCGCCACCCCACTCACCCTCTCTTCCTTCCGCCACCTCACCCCCCCTCTCTCCTCTCCGCTACCCCACCCTAACCTACTCCCCCTCTCTTCCCACCGCTACCCCACTCCCTCTCCCTTCCCCCCGCCATCCCACCCCACCCCACCCC
>NW_028234410.1:2468533-2471033 GCF_977035675.1 Penaeus japonicus
CTTTTTTCCGTTTCGTTTCGTTTTCTTTTTCTTTTTCTCTTTTTTTTTCTTCCTCCCCTCCATCTCTCTCTCTCTCTCTCTCTCTCTCTCTCTCTCTCTCTCTCTCTCTCTCTCTCTCTCTCTCTCTCTCTCTCTCTCTCTCTCCATCGCCAATCCCCATTGCCACTCCACTCCATCTCAACCACACTCCACTCTTCTCCTCTCCTCTCCTCTCCACTCTATCTCGTCTCCACTCCACTTCAACTCCCCTCCCCTCCCCTCCCCTCCTCTTCCTCCCCTCCCCTCCTTTTCCCTTCCCTCCCCTCCCTTCCCCTCCTCTCCCCTCCATATCCCTCTCTCGCTTTCCATTTTCCAAAACTACTCTGCGCCCCCGCCCGTCCCCCCCACCCCGCCTCCGATACAAAGCATTAAATCCACAAAAAAGTGACCCGACTGCCTGAGGGCGTAAGGGAGAAAGTATAAGCTAGTGTGGGTGTGGGCGGCACTACGCACGCCCGTATTTGGCTTACGGAGGGGAAGGGGGAGTAGGAGTAGGAGGAGGGAGGAGGGGGCCAAGTTGAGGCAGGAACCCCCCCTCCCCCTCCCCCTCCCCCTCTCTCTCCCCTCTCAGATGCAGCAACCCCCTCCCTCCTTTTCCCCCCTCCCCCACACCACAATCTGCCCCCTCCCTACCCCCTACCCCTACCCCCCCATACCACAATCTGGCACTGACCCATACGAGGTGACTCAAAGACTGAAAAAAAAAGTATAAATATAAATCCCTTTTTTTCTAAAGGAGATAAGAGAGAGATTTACAGAGGAAGGAGAGGTGATTAAACAGGTTGCTTAGGAGAATCGTAAAATCTGCTCGGAGTCTTGGTAATGAAGTTGATGCCGTTAACAGTGACACGACAATGCCAACGCCAATAATGATGATTTACAAACATGGCTCGGGGAAATAAAGTCAGTCTCTCTCTCTCTCTCTCTCTCTCTCTCACTCTCTCTCTCGCTCTCTCTCTCTCTCTCTCGTTCTCTCTCTCTCTCTTTCTTTCTCTCTCTCTCTCTTTCTTTCTCCCTCTCTCTCTCCCTCTCTCTTCCCCTCTCTCTCTCCCTCTTTTCTCTCCCTCTCTCTCCCCCACTTTTCTCTCCTCTCTCTCTCCCCTCTCCCTCCCTCCCTCCCTCCCTCCCTCCCTCTCTCTCTCACTCACACACTCACTCTCTCTCTCTCTCTCTCTCTCTCTCTCTCTCTCTCTCTCTCTCTCTCTCTCTCTCTCTCTCTCTCTCTCTCTCTCTCTCTCTCCCTCTCTCCCCCCCCTCTCTCTCTCTCTCTCTCTCTCTCTCTCTCTCTCTCTCTCTCTCTCTCTCTCTCTCTCTCTCTCTCTCTCACTCCCTCCCTCCCTCCCTCCCTCCCTCCCTACCTCTCCCTCTCTCACTTACTCTATCTTTCTCTCACTCTCACTCTCACTCAATCTGTCTCACTCACTCGGTCCAGACGGGGATGGGCTTCTCGAACACTTTCGGGGCGGGCACGAGGCAGGGGCGGCGGTGACCTTGGCACTTACGGTGAATCTAGGACACAGTTGGCATCGTGTGGTACCTGTATCACCGCCCCCCCCCACACACACACACACATACGTCTTCTCTCTGTCCCCTTCTTTTTCTTTTTGTACATCTTCTCTTTATCTATTTTTTTCTTCTTCCTCCTCCTCTTCCTCTTCCTTCTCTTCTACTTCTTCTTCCTCCTCTTCTTCTTCTTCTTCTTCTTCTTCTTCTTCTTCTTCTTCTTCTTCTTCTTCTTCTTCTTCTTCTTCTTCTTCTTCTTCTTCTTCTTCTCCTCCTCTTCTTGCTCCTCCTCCTCCTCCACTTCTTGCTCCCCCATTCCCCTTTTCTTCCCCTCTCCCTCATCCCCTCTCCCCTCCTCCTTCTCCCTCCACTCACCACCTCCGGCACCATCTGTCTTCGCCCATCTCCCGTTAAAGCCACCTGTCCCTATTCAGGCCTTTTTTTTTTTTTTTTTTACCCCAACGCTTACGCACTTTCGCCTCTGGGTCCATTTTCCTTTTTTTATTTCCCCTTTTCACTCCTGGGATTTCAATTCCGACGTCCTTGCTCTCCTTCTCTTCCGGACATTTCGATCTCATTATCCTCATTAGATTTAATTAATTCCATTATCTCTCGCCTCATACCATATGCGCGGGCGACACGCTATCCCCCCCCCCCCATTACCCGCTGAGGCTCTGCTACTGTTCAGCAACATTTTCTCATTGGCATCACCGCGTGTATATACCGTACACTATCGAACTACACTATCGAACTACACTATCGAACTGACTGCCATAATTGCACGTAATAATAATCGCTTATAACATCGCATCAACGGATAGATTAATATAATAATCGCATGCAATGGATTATGTAATGATCGCATAATCGCATTCTACGATCAGCGTCTCCCCTTCGCAATGAAAATCTCGTTACAACTTAATCGTACTCTTGATATTTACGAAATTGAGAACACACT
>NW_028234410.1:2476033-2481033 GCF_977035675.1 Penaeus japonicus
GCGTTTGTGAATGGACGCGCGCTGGGTTTTTTTAAAAGGCGCTTGGAGAATTCTTGGCCGTATATATATATATATATATATATATATATATATATATATATATATATATATATTATACACACACACACACACACACACACACACACACACACACACACACACACACACACACACACACACACACACACACACACACACACATATATATATATATATATATATATATACATATACATATATGTATGTATGTCTTATGATAATTGGGGTGTCGGGCACATAAAGGCCCCGATGATTCATTACGACGAAGCCACGTGTTCCGAGCGGGCCGAGGGTCGCTAACAGGTGGCCGCGAGAGAGGCCGAGGCAGCGGGCCGGCCATGTAAGGCCACGACACGGGCTGCCTTAATCTCCCTAGATGGGGAAGGGACTGAGAACAGGACCCTTTCGCTTGATTATTGGACAGGGATATTTGCACGCTCTCTCTCTCTCGCTGTCTCTCTGGCTCTGTCTCTCTATGTCTTTCTTTCTATCTGTCTTTCTTTCTATCTTTCTCTCTCTCTCTTTGTCTCTGTTCTCCTTTTCTCTCTCTCTCTAGCTCTCTCTCTCTCTCTCTCTCTCTCTCTCTCTCTCTCTCTCTCTCTCTCTCTCTCTCTCTCTCTCTCTCTCTCTCTCTCCCTCTCCCTCTCCCTCTCCCTCTCCCTCTCCCTCTCCCTCTCCCTCTCCCTCTCCCTCTTCCTCTCTCCCTCTTTCTCTAGAAAAATAGACACAGATAATGTAAATAAAGAAAATCTGACGAGACAGCAGGTAGGTGATTACAGACAGAGACAGCAAGGATATAAATAAAACACCGAGTCATCGTGAAATGACAAATCATAAAAAAAACTGTTGATCTTGCGTAACACTCTTACATGTCTACAGCAAGAAGAGGACAAGAAAAAAAAGAAATGAACATTTTCTTAAGAAAAAAAAAATGCAAGAAAAAAAAATCCTTTCTCTAGGACACTCACACACGCTGCCACCACCTGTACCCATTACAAGAAAGGGTGCAAGAACGTGCTATACCATATGGTCGAAGGGGAACAGACGCATCTTTAGGATCGTGACCCTAACATCCCCGAGCCGAGAACGCCCTCCATTGCCACGCCGAGTGTCGCAACGATCCCTCCCACGAGACTCCGAGACATGTGCTGAACACCCCAAGGAGGAGGAGGAGGAGGAGGAGGAGGAGGAGGAGGAGGAGGAGGAGGAGGAGGAGGAGGAGGAGGAGGGGTAGAGGGAGGGGGAGGAGGAAAGGGAGAAGGAGGGGGAAGAGGGGGAGGAGGAGGGGGAGGGGGAGAGGGAGGAGGAAGAGGAGGAGGGGGAGGAGAAGGAGGAGGAGGAGGGGGAGAGTAAGGGGGGAGAGGGAGAGGAGGAGGAGGGGTAGAGGGAGGAGGAGGAGAGGGAGGGGGAAGAGGAGGAGGAGGATGAAGAGGGGGAGGAGGGGGAAGAGAGGGAGAAAGAGTAGAGGGAGAAGGAGGAAAGAGAGGAGGAGGAGGAGGAGGAGGAGAAGGGGGAGTAGGGGGTGCGAGGAATAGATGGGAGGAAGAGGGAGGCGAGGTCACGGGTGGGGACAGATTATGTGTTCGTTGTCGCCGATGATTAGGTGCTCTCTCTCTCTCTCTCTCTCTCTCTCTCTCTCTCTCTCTCTCTCTCTCTCTCTCTCTCTCTCTCTCTCTCTCACTCACTCACTCACTCATTCACTCACTCACTCTCTCTCTCACTCACTCTCTTACTCACTCTCATTTTCTCTCCTTAACCTCCCCCTCTCTCTTACCCACCCTCCCTCCCCATCCTCCTCCCCCTCCCCATCCCCTTCTATCCATATATCCCTCCCACCTCCAATCCTACATAACAAGATCCTCCCCCAAATAACCAACCCTACGTCAACCATCCAGCCATCCAACCATCCAACCAGGAATGTGAGGCATGTGTTTTGCACGCGCTCTTGGTTCTTCCTTCGAGACACAATTCGCGTGAAGGATTCCTGGGGGAGGAGTTTCCTTTCTGTTCGAGGATTTTATATCTATCTATATGTCTATTTATCTATCTATCTAGCTGTTTATTTATTTATTCATCTATCTATCTAGCTGTTTATTTATCTATCTATCTGTCTATCTATTTATTTATCTATATGTATGTCATCTGACTATCTATTTGTCTGTCTCTCTGTCTGTCTCTCTGTCTGCCTGTCTGTCTATCTGTTTGTCTGTCTGTCTGTCTGTCTGTCTGTCTGTTTGTTTGTCTGTCTGTCTGCCTTCCTGTCTATCTATTTAGTTGTTTATTTACTGTGGCAGATGCGCGGATTGGTAGCAATTTCGGTTATATTTGCACCATAACCTGTGTTTCCCCTCCATGTCTTCCTGTGCCAGATATAGACTACAGTAACCGACCGTAGTTCTTCCTTGCTCTAATGAATGAGAGATAGGGAGAGGGAGAGAGAGAGAGAGAGAGAGAGAGAGAGAGAGAGAGAGAGAGAGAGAGAGAGAGAGAGAGAGAGAGAGAGAGAGAGAGAGAGAGAGAGAGAGAGAGAGAGAGAGAGAAAGAGAGAGAGCGAACCAAATTTTGAAGAAAGAGAGAGTGAACCAGAATGAAAGACAAAAAAAGAGAGAACCAGACATAAAGAAAGGAAGAGAGAAAACCCTAGTAAAAGAAAACGATGAAAATAAAAGACCTAAAAAAAGAGAGAGAGAGAAAAATAAAGAGAGAGAAGTGCTCGTATTAAGCCGAGTCACGTGTCCGTTTTCAGCGAGCGCGCGGGTTGAGCTCGCTCGCTCGCAAGCGTCAGAGCACGTAAGTCCGAAAATCGCATTACACAGAACGCCGTCGCCGCCCATCCTTGTATGAACCCGAGCGCAGACGGGTTCCCTACCGAGCCATCAAGGCGGAGGTGTCCTTCTCGTCCCTCGTTAAGGAGAAGGAGCACTTATCAAGTTCTTCAGACGGATGGAGAATTACACGCGAGGGCGGGAGGAGAGGCTGGCGGAGTCGCTGAGGAGAGCAATTATGCCCGAGAGTGTGGGCGGGAAGAGGTAATTTTCCTCGCAAAAAAAAAAAATAATAATAATAATAATAAAATAAAATACAAAATAAAAGGCTATATTGCAAATGAAATATCATTGAAAAAAGTGGTTGTAACGGAATGTGAGTGATAAAACATTGCATATATAACATATTCAAAATTAATTTAAAAAAAATTACGAATGTAGCAAAGAAAAACAAGATATAAAACAGAAAAATGAAGAAAAATAAACAAGGAGCTGGCCACTAAGAGCGTCTTATCGCGAGGGCGTTTCTGGACCCAAGCGTGTGAGTGACCCTGTCCGCTTGTTTGACCTCGGCGGCCGAAAATAAGAACAAAAGGAAAACTCCCGAGGTTGAAAACGCCCATGCAATTGCAACTTCAAGCTTCTTTCTTCAACACCCGTTTCAATGAATCCTGCTAATGCAATGAGAATATTTTTCTGATATATTTAAAAAAAACAGAAGTAGCGTTAATATAACATCGATATACGTGTACCTAAAGTCATACCTACAGAAGCATGTGCCATCCGAGCAATTACTTCGCACGCGCAACATTACAAAAGAAATTACCTTCTGGAGTAATGAGCTTTCGGAACTTTGTTATAACGCGCACATCTTTTTTTTTCTTCAAATCTTTCTTTATAATATCATCCTTCCCTGTCATGTACAAAATGAACCGCCTTGTTCTTCAGCGTGCAGTGTTCACGCGTGCAACATTATGTGCAACTCGGCAGCTCATGACACGCTCGGCTACAGCAGTGAGAGAGACAGTGAACGTGACCTATTTACCGCATGTGTTCGTCGCTCTCTTGTTACGCTTTGCATGTTTGGGATTCGCTCGCTCTCGCTCTTTATCTCTCTTTCTTTCTTTCTCTTTCTCTGTCTTTGTCTCTCTCTTTCATTCGCTCTCGCTCTCTTTCTCTTTCTTTCTCTCTCTCTCTCTCTCTCTCTCTCTCTCTCTCTCTCTCTCTCTCTCTCTCTCTGTCTGTCTACTACTTTTCGTGGCTTATTGTTTATTTTGTAATTTATTTAATTCTTCCTCTCTTTCTTCCTCTCTTGTCTGGTTTCCTTTCTCGTGTTTTCCTCTTCGGTGTATCATTTCTTTCATTTTCTCTTCTTCCTTGTCTTCCTCTTTCTTTCTTTCTCCTCGCCTTATTTTCGTCATTACCCTGCTCTTCCCATCCTTGTCTTCTTCCCTATCCCATTGCCCACGTCTTCCTCCTCCTCGCCCTCAGGCTCGCCTCACTTATTTTCCTCTTCCTCCCTTCGCCCTTGGCTTCCTCTTCATCTCCCATCTCCTCCCTTAACCCTCATCCTCATCTTCATCTTCCTCGCTTCACACTCACCTTCTTCCTTATCTTCATCTTATCTCCAACTCGCTTCACCCTCTTCACCCTCGTCTCCCTCCTCCTCATCTTCCTCCTCCTCCTCCTCCTCCTGGCCTTGCCCTCGTCCTCCTTCGCCCCCCCTCCTCCCCCCCACTCTTCTAGGAGCCCGCAAGGGTGCAACTACGCCCGTTCCATGAATTTCAAGCAGATTAATTTCCCAAGTCGAGAATTAGTAAAATGGTTGTAACAGAAGGCCATAAAACGCCATCACAAGGGCAGTGGAGTGTGGGAGATGCGAGGGGAGGAAGGAGGGAGGAGGAAGGAGGGAAGGGTGAAGAGGGAGGGAAGGGTGAAGAGGAAAGAGGGAGGGTAAGAGGGAGGAGGGAGGGAAGGGTGAGGAGGAAGGAGGAAAGAGGAAGGAGAGGAGAAGAGGGTGGGAAGGGGGAGGGTGGAGGGGTGTTGCGTGAACCTTTTGTGCTTGCCTTTGAAGAGAGAGGAGAGAGAGAGAGAAAGAGAGAATGAAAGAGAGAGGGAGAGAGAGAGAGAGAGAGAGAGAGAGAGAGAGAGAGAGAGAGAGAGAGAGAGAGAGAGAGAGAGAGAGAGAGAGAGAGA
>NW_028234410.1:2488533-2491033 GCF_977035675.1 Penaeus japonicus
AAATAGGAGAGTAAATAACAATAATAACCATCCCACCATTATATATACACAGCAATTACAACCATCACGCATTCACGGAAAAAAACACACGCACTAATCTACGACGTAGTTCCTACCATGCAAATGAAGAACTGAATAATGCAAATGAACGGAAGAGTAATGGTAATCCCGACCTATTAAGAGAGCACCGCGCGACATTACAGCGCACGCCATCACCCCTCCCACCCACCCCCCCTCTTCCTCCTACCCCCTTTCCGACGTCGCACGAACACCCGAACACCCGAACACCCGCCCTTCGCGAGCCCTTTGCACGAAGCACGAAGCACCGCCCCCTATCTATCGCCGCCCACCATCTCCCGCGGGCGAAAATAGGATTTAAATGTCGCCATCACTGAACGAAAGCATAGAACGCCGTCACCACAAAGTACACGGCGGGAGACACCATTGCAAAGCCGAAACCCGAAGTTGCGATTGCAAACTTTAGAACAGCAATACCATCTCTCGGGAGATTGGCCTCCCTCGTTCCGACCCAATCCCCCTTTGCACTCAATATTCGCTATTGACAAGTTATTGATAGAAACAAACACACACACAAACTAACGACTTCAAAAGGGATCACCCTACCTGACCTCCCCTACCCCTCTCGCCCTGCCCCATACCCCACCACTATCCCCACACCTCTCTCTCCATCCCATCTCCCCCTCCCCTTCCCCCCTTCCCTCTCCCTCCCCGCAGTGACACAGTGCCACGGCGCACGTGAGGCCCAGACACCGGACTAAATCCCATCGCACGGACGGTAATGCTACCAAGTCGCCCCTTTATGTCCTCGCTATATATAGATAGCGACAGGAACCCGCGCCGACTTTCACGCTTCTTTTTCCGTCGAGTCTGTAAGGGCGACGTCCCCATTGCACCGAATAGCCGCCATGGACCTTACCGTCCTGTCCATAAGGGCGCGGTTTACGGGTCAAGCTGGATCACTTATCATGACTCGGGGTATGTGCGTCGGGGTTAACGCTACTCGATGCGATTACGGCGACGAAATCTGAAGGGCGGCGGATTCAGGCGTCGAGGCTCCTGGGGAGTGAGAGTCCCTCGCGCCCACGACCCGGAAGTGAGAATTATGAGGAATATTGGTGTTGTGAGGTTGGTTCGGAATTATGAGAATTGGAAGTGTTGTGAGGTTATTAACAATCAGGAGAATTTTTAATGCTATAAGGTTATTCAAAATTGTGAAAATAATTTTTGAATCGCGGGCGAGATAAAGGCAAATGAGAGTATTTAAAACGTTTTATATGTATATAATATATAAGAGGTTTTTATGTATATATATATATATATATATATATATATATATATTTATATATTTTTTTGTATGTATGTATATATGTATGTATGTATATATATATGTATGTATATATATATATATATATATATATATATATATATATATATATATATATATTCTATATATATAAGTATGAATATATATGTATGTACATATATATATATATATATATATTATATATATATATATATATATATATATATATATATATATATATAAATATTTGTGTGTTGGAGTGAGTGTGAGTGGAGTGTGTTGTGTGTGTGTGTGTGTGTGTGTGTGTGTGTGTGTGTGTGTGTGTGTGTGTGTGTGTGTGTGTGCGTGAGCGTGGTTGAGATACAAATGGAATAGCTGTTCAGTAAAGGGCTTGGTAAAGGTGATGACGGCATGTGGCGACGGTAATAAAGACGATGGCGATGATGACGGGAGAAATTACCGTGGCAGCGCTGACGATGGAATGCATCAACACTAATCATTGCCACAGCAATAATAAACAACAAAATTACTAAACAAGCCACGCATACCCCCCCCCCCTTCTAGCACTAAGGAGGGCGCGGGCGCGGGCGGCGGTCTGCCTTCACCATTAGCAGTGAATTCCTTCCCCCGGCCATGAATATCCGAGCAGAGGATGGCACACCCTCAGTCCTGCCCTGGAGGACTGAGCCCTTAGCTCTGAGTCCTGAATATTTAGCTGTGAGTCCTGAGTCCTTAGCCCTGAGTCCTTTGAGTTCTGAGTTTTGAGTCATAGCCCTGAGTCATTTCAGTTCTGAGTTCTTAGCCCTTAGTCCTACGAGTCCCGAGTCCTTAGTCCTGAGCGCTGAGTTTTGAGTCCTGAGTCTTAGGTCCTTAGCCTTGAGCACTGAGTTCCTTGAGTCCTGAGTCATTAGCCCTAAGTCCTATGTCTTGAGTCTTAAGTCCTGAGTCCTGAGTTTTGAGTCCTGAGCCCTTAGCACTGAGTTCTGAGTAGTGAGTCCTTAGTCTTGAGTCCTTAGCCCTGAGTCCTACGTCTTAAGTCCTGAATCGTAAGTCCTGGATCGTAAGTCCTGAATCGTAAGTCCTGAATCGTAAGTCCTGGATCGTAAGTCCTGCGTCCTTAGACTCTAATCCTCCACATCTCGATCCTGCTGTGGAGGATCATCTGCTTAATCTTTC
>NW_028234410.1:2508508-2511008 GCF_977035675.1 Penaeus japonicus
TTGCTTTTATTTTCAAATATCTCTGTAGTTATTATATATACACAAACACACACACACACACATGCATATATGCATGTGTGTGTGTGTGTGTGTGTGTGTGTGTGTGTGTGTGTGTGTGTGTGTGTGTGTGTGTGTGTGTGTGTGTGTGTGTGTGTGTATGTATGTATGTATAATGGCATGTTTAAGTATATTAATGATATTCAAATCATAAGGCCTTTATATTGTATATTGTATATGTAACGTATATATATATATATATATAAAAATATATAAATATATAAAGTATATAAAAAATATATATAATATGTATATAATATATAAATATATATATATGTATATATATATATATATGTATATATATATAGTACATATATTATAATATATATATATCTTATATATAAATATATATATATATACTATATATATATATATACATATGCATATTCATATATATATTTATACTTATATATGTATATATATATATGTGTATATATGTATATATAGAGAGATGTGTGTATATCTGTCTGTCTGTCTATTTATCTATCGATCTATCTATCTATCTATCTATCTATCTATCTATCTATATACATATATATATATATATATATATATATATATATATATATATATATATATATATATATATGTACATATACACATGTGTGCTTGTTTGTGTATGAACACTTTTCTTCATTATTGTTGGTGTTACTAAGGTTATTTTCAAGATGCAATGATATTAATTCCCATATTTCCTTCCGCAGACTAAGGAGAGGCGGAGGAGCCAGCTGGCAGGTGGTAGCAGTCTCAGCTGGTGAGCGCCGGGCCGAGCGGGGCGCCCTGAAGAGCCTCCGACGCGCCTTCGAGCCCCTCGGGGAAGCTCTCGGCCGAGGCGACACGAGCCGGCTACGCTGAGCGAGCGCTGCGGCTGCGTCCAGCGAGTGCCGCCCTTCGCACCGCCGGGATTGTATAGTGAATAGTGAAGTGTGTTGATGATGTGCAGTGATGGTGATGCGTGGTGATGGTGGTGATGGAGTGGACGCATCACTGTGAGGCCTTGTGTTAGGCTGCTTCTGTGTGACCTTTCAGGACGCTTACGATGGCGGAGGGTGAAGACCCCGCCAACCTGGGAGGAGGATACCCACGCCCGTACTCGCACGTGATCCCCGCTACCTCCTACGCCCACGACATGGCCGCCCACAGACTGTCAGACTCCAGGTTCTTCTTCTCGGAGAGGCGCCTGTCGCAGCTCTTCAACGTGGACGCCTGGACCGAGGAGGGCGAAGAGGGGCAGGCCGACGACTTCGCCGACGACGAGGACGCCGGCCATGAGCCGCCCCCCGAGCCCGCCCCCAGGGCCTCCTACTGCCCCCCGTCGCCAGGAACCCCGGGGGACGCTGCGTCGCAAGCGCCCTCGGACTCGCGCTACGCCGGGGCGCTGCGGGAGCCCTCCATCTACTCCACCCTGAGCTCCGGATGCCACCTGGACCCGAGGTTCTCCGCTGAGGTGGCGCTGGACATGGCCCGCCTCTCCACCCTGAGCGGGGGGTCGGGCCGCTTCAGCACGGGTCGCCTGGAGGACGAGGACGAGGACGGCTACGGCGGAGGCAACAACGGGGACGTGACGCCCACGCCTGGCTCCCCAGGCTCCTGCCGGGGCTCCCACAGCGTGTCATCCAGGTACTCGCAGCTCTCCACCCTGACGGACTCGCTGGCGTCGTCCGGCCACCAGTCGTCGCTGCCGTCCGTGCTGTCGGAGCTGGCCGGCGAGGTGGACGGCGTGGCGGAGCTGCTCACGGACGAGGACGAGACGATGGGCCCGGGACCCATGGTGTGGGGCGGCGACGAGGTCGTCAACTGGCAGGAGCGGTGCCTGGAGCTGGAGCTCTCCCTTCAGAGGTTCCGCGACCAAGCCGGCAAGATCCGAGAGCTACTCAGAGAGAAGGTGAGTGAGAGGGCGCTCGGTTGAGTCTCTTGGGTTTGGGTCGCCGTCAGGACGTCCCTTTTCATGGCAACTGGCGGTCGACTCGTTAATATTTTCGTAGATTATCACACGTTGCAAGTGAGTGTAAAACCAATGCGGATTGTCCGAAGATTATCTAGTACATCTCGCCTGAATTGCACCATGCAGAGAGCTCTCCACATTAGCTTGATATTTATTTTTTTTTACAAGATCAGAGATCCGAATTTGTAAAGTTAACATAGACAGCCCCGCAACCACATTGTCTATGCAAATGAGAAGAATTAATATCAACAGATTTGTATCTTTCCCTCGATACGAATTTGTGTGTTTGATATCGCTTTAATCTGAATGGAATGAATCCCCGTTTCTGCCGCGTTTAGGAGCGAATAGAAAGTCTGAATGAGGTATTTTTGAAATATAATATTAGGTGATTTGATTTATATTCATGGAGTGACAACACAGAAACAGGCGTTGTCATTTTCCCAAATACACATCAAGCTAATTATTTTTGGAAAAAAATATGGAAAATGAGTATGGAAC
>NW_028234410.1:2518508-2521005 GCF_977035675.1 Penaeus japonicus
GCTTGCAAATGGCGAAGTTTTTTTTTTTTTTTTTTTTTTTTTTTTTTTTCGTGGCGAAGTGTTTTTTTTTTTTCATGGCGTTTTTTTTTTTTTTTTTTTTTTATAGCGCCGTGTGCAATGTTTGTTTGTTTGTTTGTGTCGATAGAGTTCTGTTTGTGTTGTCTAAAATGTAGCCAGATAATTTTTAGTGGGTGGGGGGTAGGAAATGAAGGGGGTGTAGGGTAGTAGGACGAAAAGAAACGCGTGGGCAGGGAGTGGGCGGGGTGGGGGTGGGGGCAAGGTGGGGTGGGAGGTGGGGTTGGGGGGGCGGGGGGGGATGTCGAGCCTGTGTGTACCCGACATTTGTAAGGTTCGAGATTACCTTTACGTGTCATACGAATTAGAGCGAAGTTAAAGTGTACGAGTATATCACTTTATTTCCCTTAGCTGGCTGAGTATTGTGAGCTCTGACCTCGGTTTAATCTGATGAAGAGATGAATTGATAAATAAAAAGAAGAAATTAGATTAGATAGACCGTGAAATCATGTTTCTAATCCGTGTTTTTTTTTTTTTTTTTTTTAGCGGTGATTGCACTGTGCTATATTGTAGTCTATAGTTGGGTGTATTTCAAAGACTATATCGTGTGATGAACCTTGGCAAATAGGCGAGGAATCGGAAATTCAAACTTCGATAAAAAGGAAACTATTTGGGGTGAAAGTTTTGCGTAAAAATACTCCTCTGCCATGGACGTTGGTTGGCTAACAACGCTTGTATAACCCTCCTCTCTCTCTTCTCTCTCTTTTCTCTTCTATTCTCTTCTCTTCTCATCTCTTCTCCTCTCCGCTCCTCTCCTCTCTTCTCTTCTCTTCTCTTCTCTTCTCTTCTCTTCTCTCTCTCTCTCTCTACGTCTCCCCCTTTCTCCCTCCCCCCCCTCCTCTCTCTCTCTATCTCTCTCTCTATCTATCTATCTATCTCTGTCTCCCTCTTTCTTCTTCTTCTTCCCCCCTCTTCTCTCTTCTTCTTTTTCTCTTCTCCTCCTCCTCCTTCTCCCTCTCCTCCAATTCCACCTCTACCTCCTCCTCTACCCCCTTCCATTTCCTTTCCTTCTCCCTCTCCCACATGCCATCCCACTCTGCCTCTCTTTCTCTGTCCGTGCAAACCGAATGCCAGAGTGTGCGTTTAAAACTGGACGAGGTTCAGACAATAGGCAGTGGAGTGCCAACCCATGTCAGGTTCCCCTATTGGCTCCACCTGTTTTACCGCATTAAACTGACAGTCACTCACACGCTCAGATAAATGAAAAGAAACACAGACTGTTCTCGGCGACCTGGGATAAAGTTTTTTTTTTTTTTTTTATTATTATTCTTTCTAAGTTTTCTAAGTTTTGTTTTTATTATTTCCCGGTTAGATACTCGTATCATTTTGATGTTGAGAGTGATTCTAATACTGATGCTATAAGAGGTAAAGTGACAGTTAATTAAAAGGCAGCAGCCGGTAAACATGGTTGGTATTTGATAATGGTGATAATGATAATGATCTTGATTGCACGATATATATTGCAGCCTGCAGGATAGAGGAAGTACTTGGAAAATAAGTAAATCAGGGTTTGATCGGCGGCCGACAGCGAGATTCGTGGCAACTTTTAGCAAGATTTATGGAAGCGTGAAACGGGGATTTATAGCCGGCTGGAACAAGGCGGCGACGTATATATTAACGGTTGGATAATGTTTCTTTCTCTCTCTCTCTCTCTCTCTCTCTCTCTCTCTCTCTCTCTCTCTCTCTCTCTCTCTCTCTCTCTCTCTCTCTCTTTATCTCTCTCTCTCTCTCTCTCTTGTTCTTTTTCCATCTCTCTCTCTCTCATTCTCTCTCTCTCTATCTCTCTTTCTCTCTATCTCTGTATCTCTGTCTCTCCCTCCCCCTACCTCCCCCTATCCCTCTCTTACTTTCTTTCATTCTTTTTCTTTTTCTCTATTACTCTCCCTCCCCCCCCCCTACCCCCCCTTTCTCTCTCTCTCTCTCTCCATCTCATCCCCTTCCTCTCTCTCCTTCCCTCCCCTCTTATCCTCTCCTCTCTCTGCTTCTCTCCTCTCTCCTCACTTTCTCTCTCCTCTCTCGCTCTCTCTCTCTCTCTCTCACTTTCTCCTTCTCTCTCCTTTCTCTCTCTCTTTCTCTCTCCCCCTCTCTCTCTCTCTCTCTCCTTCTCCTCTCTCTCTCTCTCTCTCCCCCTCCTCTCTCTCTCTCCCTCTCTCTCTCATCTCTCTCTCCCTCCCCTGATCTCTCTCTCTCTCTCTCTCCCTCACTCTCTCTCTCCTTCTCTCTCCTCTCTCTCTCTCTCTCTCTCTCCTCTTTTCTCTTCTCCTTTCCCCTCCTGTCTCTCCTCTCTCTCTCTCTTTCTTTTTTTTTTCTCCTTTTTCTCCTCTTTCCTCTCCTTTCTCTCTTTCTCTCTCTCCTGCTCTCTTCCTCTCTCTCCTTCTCCCTCTCTTCTCTCTAGTCTCTCTCTCGTCTGTTCCCCTTTACC
>NW_028234410.1:2521105-2523605 GCF_977035675.1 Penaeus japonicus
TAAATTATCTGATTGGCGAATCGAGTACAAAGCCATAACTCTCTGGGCGTCGGAGAGGCTCGTCGTTGCAGGAAAATCAGTCTGGGTCACATTTTCCCCTCCCACGGAATGATGTCGAAGGCGGCGCGGGATGATGATGGACTGGCGACGAGCGTGGGCGTGGGCGTGGGCCTGGGTGTGGGCGTGGGCGTGGGCGTGGGCGTGGCGGGGTATGGGGGGTATTAAGGGGGGAGGGGTAGGGGTTATCTATAATTTTTGGGGGTATGTTTTGGATTTTTGTTTTTGTTTTTTGGTTGTGTGTTTGGATATAGAAAATAATCGTCTTTTATTTGTGTGGTTGTTGGTTTGTGTTTTATTTATTTATTTATTTATTCTTCTTGTTTGCCTGTTTTTCTTCTACTCTTTTTCCGTCTCCTCTTCCTCTTCTTCTTATTCCTCCTCCTATGATTGTTATTATTATTATTATTGCGAATCATATTATTGATATTGTTAATGTGATTATTATTATTATTGTTGTTATCGTTAATATTATTATCATTATTAATATTACTATTATTATCATCATCAATATTTTATTATCATTATGATTATCATTAGTAGTAGTAGTAGTAGTATCGGTAGCATTATCATTATCATGATAATGATTATTATTAGAATTCATTAATTTTATTTTTTATATCGATTTGTGTTTTTAAATTTAATGAAAAGTGTAAATAAAGTGAACGAAGATATGGAATTTATAATTGTTATCATTGTTATTACAGTTACTTTTACCACTACTACTTTTACTACTATAATAACTACTACTATTACAACTACAATAATACCAACAACAACTACCACTACTACTACTACAACAACAACAACAATTACTACTACTACTACTACTATCATTAAATGGGAACTGTTAAGGATTCTTTTTATTATACCAAATGATGTTTTTATTAGTGCTGTGGATGTGTTGTTTTTATTAATGTTATTGCCCTTACGAAGATTGCTGTTATATTTTTATTATTATTATTATCATCATCATTATTGTCATCATAAAAATCATCAGGAACTAATGCTCTTCTTACTATTATTATTGCTACCACTGCTATTAATTAAGACAATTTCCATTGTCGTTGTTACTATTTTCATTAATATTGCTACTATTACTACCACTTCTGCAATTGCTATTATCATCATGATCATTATTATTCATTATCCTTTTTATTGCTCCTCACGCTTATGCAATTTTGATAATGGCCCTAAAATTGTGCCTTTTAATGAACGCGGTCAACAAAAGTGTCATCAGATTTTCTTTATGGGAATGATTTTGTGTTACTGCTGAACGTTATGGATTTGAGGACAGGATGTGTGTTTGTGTGTGTGTGTGTGTGTGTGTGTGTGTGTGTGTGTGTGTGTGTGTGTGTGTGTGTGTGTGTGTGTGTGTGTGTGTGTGTGTGTGTGTGTGTGTGATGTACGTGGATGGATGGATGGATGGACGGATAGATGGTTGTATGATAGGGTGTGTTTGTTTGTCTGTGTTGGTTGATTGTGTTGAGTGTGTGTGTATGTGTGTGTGTGTGTATGTGTGTGTGTGTGTGTGTGTGTCTGCCTGCCTGTCTGTCTGTCTGTCTGTCTGTCTGTCTGTCTGTCTAGTGACTAGTGACTAGTGCCAAAAAGAGACAGTAAGAAGACCGTGTCGATTACTTGAATCCTCCCGCTTCGAATGAATATTGAATATCAATTTCTGTAAATGAGTTCACACGTGGAGACGACTGGAACATACTTTGGAAATGGAAGGCGTTGTCGATTCAATTAGTGAATTAACTTCACACGAACAAGAGGAAAGACAAAGAAAGCCGAGAGACGCACAGACGAAATGCAGTGCAAGTTTATAATTGCGTTTGTCAGTTCGCTTCGTCGTCTGACTATTTTTTTTTTTGTTTCTTTCTTTCTTTTTGTAAGGTTGTCGCGCGGGTTTGCGAGCGGGGTGGTGTGTGTGTGTGTGTGTGTATGTATGTATGTATGTATGTATGTATCGTGGTGTGATCAATAGACAGTAAGTAGTGCGTGTTGGGGGGCTTGCAGACTCCCCTCTGTGCCCCCTCTACCTCCCCCATCCCCTTCCCCTACCGTACCTTACCTCTCCACCTGCACCCCTCGCACTCCCCCACCCCCTGCGTATCTACCCCTACCTCCTTGTAACCCCCACCCCTTGCATGCCGACCCCTACCTTATACACTCCCATCCCCCTCCATCCCTTCCACCCCTGCACCTCCCAGCCCCTGAAACCCCCCTCCCCAGCTACACCCCCTCCCCCTTGCACCTCCCAGCCCCTGAGAACCCCCGCTACACCCCCTCCCCACTGTACCTCCCAGCCCCTGACCCCCCCCCCCACCCTCGCTACACTCCCTCCCCACTACACCCCCCCCCCCTTTCATTATACTCCCCCCCTCCTTGCCAGGTAAATCCAGGACGCTGTACAGGAATGTCTCCTCACGAATCGGTGCTT
>NW_028234410.1:2531105-2544438 GCF_977035675.1 Penaeus japonicus
GTTAAGACGGATTCTTTCATTTTTTTGTTTTCTTTTTCTTTTTTATCCATATGGAATTGGGCAATAAGAGCTGACGCCATGCTGGGTTGTGGGGGTTGTAGGTTCGCGTTTGTCTGTCTGAATGTCTGGTTGTCTTTGTATTTTTTCTTTTTTTTTCTCTCTCTCTCTTTCTTCTCTTTTCTTCTTTTTCCTCTCTCCCTCTCTCTCTTCTCTTTCTCTCTCTCTTTTTATTGTTTCCTTTACTCTCTCTCCCTCTCTCAGTATCCCTCCCCTATCCCCCTCCCCCCATCCTCTCTCCTTCCCTCCCTCCTTCCTTCTTTCTTTCCCTCCCTCCTTCCTTCTCTCCCTCCATTCTTCCCTCCCTTACTCTCTCCCTATATCCCTCCTTTCCTCTCTCCCTCCTTCCCTCTCTCCCTCCGTCCCTCCCTCCTTTCCTCTCTCACTCGTTCCCTCCCTCCCTTCCCTCTTTCCCCCCTCCCCCCTCCCTCTCCCTCTCCCCCTCCCCCCTTCTCTGGTATGAAACGAGCACCCGACGTGCTGTCATCGTGAGATTAATTCGGTATGTGAATTTAGGGTCAGAAATACGGCATTATTTACCTTCACGAGGAATTTTGCATTACACGGACTTTGCATTTTAGAAGAGGGAGAGACGCGTAGGTAGAGACTACGGGACCAGGCAAACGGAATGGGATTTTCAACCATCCGGGCGTAGGTAGGACCAGGAAGGATATTTTGTTTGTGCAACGGCTGCCTGCCTAGTTCATCGGTGTTTAGGACTCACGGGCGGCCGACAGCTTTGCAAGGGGTTTCGAGGCATCTACGGGCGTGTAAACGATGTCTCGTGTGACCGCGACCGTGGGCGGGAAGGCGGGCGTGAGAGAAACCGTGTTTTTTTTTTTTTTTTTTTTTTTGTTTTTTTTTTTTTTTTTTTTTTGGGGGGGGGGGGGGGGGGTGTATTTCGTTGTTCACTCGGATTGATTGCTTTTTGGTGATCCGGGATGGAGGATACATGGTCCATAGCGGACGTAGGGTGACACGGGAAACATGTGTTATGATTGAAAGATTTGACACGTGATGACCACTGGCTTGTGACTGACACAGAGTTGGCATATGGTGACAGGTGGGTGACACTTGATAACATGTGGTGAGGCATACTGGCTGATGCATTTGCAATACCCATGAAGATACATACCGCATACACAATGTGTATGTGTGTGTGTGTGTGTGTGTGTGTGTGTGTGTGTGTGTGTTTATATGTGTGTGTATGTGTGTGTGCGTGTGTATGTGTATGTATGTATGCATGTATGTATGTATGTATGTATGTATGTGTTTAAGTCCATATGTAAATTTGTAAATGTAACACACACACACAATCAACACACCACAACGCAACACGCATCGCACACCCACGCACATAACCGCACACAGCACAACGCACACGCTCGAAACGCACACGCACACGCACACACACACACCACACACACACACACACACACACACACACACACACACACACACACACACACACACACACACACACACACACACACACACACACGCACCCACACCCACACCCACACCCACACACACACACACACACACCCACCCACCCACTCACCCCTGCCCGCCCCAAACGGACAGCGCGCCCGCGAGGCCCCGCAGTGACAGCACACCTGGCTGGCGTAAATGTCTCGCCGCCGAGGGATTTGCGGTGACGGGCGCAGCGCAGCGGCTGACGGGCGGACGGACGGACGGCTGACGGCTGACATTTCGTGATTGATCCCCGAGTTGACGAACTAATGCACTGACGCCGCGATGCCGTGGCTCAAGGGCCCGGGTGGGTCGGAGCAGCGAAATCGCCAGCAGCGAACGCATCTGTATGCAAATTCCATTGTAGAATTGTAACAGCATTATGTAGCGATCTCTGATTTACATAGATGCATATTGTATGAACCAATTAGTGTGGATCTGGTTTTAATAAACGTATGTGAAATTTGCATCCACCCATTAAATGTTTTTTTGTCGTACGGATAAATATAGGCATATTTAATTTCTCTCTTGTTCCGACTACGCGGATTATAAAACCACTTCATATATATATATATATATATATATATATATATATATATATATATATATATATATATACATATATATATATATATATATATATATATATATGTATGTATGTATGTATGTATATGTATCTATCTATATGTATGTATGTATCTATATGTATGTATGTATCTATCTATCTGCATATATAAATATATAATATATATATATAAATATATGAAAATATATACGAATATATATATATATAAGTATATATATATATAGAAATATAAGTATAGATATATATATATATATATATATATGTGTGTGTGTGTGTATGTGTGTGTGTGTGTGTGTGGGTGTGTGGGTGTGTGTGTGTGTCTATGTCTATGTCTATGTCTAAGTCTGTGTATTTGTATTTAACTCGTGATAACTTATTTGTTTCTTCTTTTCAGGTAAGCTTGACCCGAAAGAAGTCCAGTCGAGGTAGGTGGACTTAAATCCTTTACCCCGATTGCCAGCGCACAGGCACATAGACCTTCGCGGCCTTATGATGATGAGGGAAAGAAACAACGGCTGAGAAGCTGTGAGGAGGTGGGCGGGAGATGAAGGAAGGGGAGGAAAGGAGAACGGAAGGAAGATTGAGAGCGAAAGCGAGAGATAGAGAGATAGATAGATAGAGAGAGAGAGAGAAAGAGAGAGAGAGAGAGAGAGAGAGAGAGAGAGAGAGAGAGAGAAAGGAAGAGGGAGAGACTGAATGATTGGCTGAAAAGTTTGTTCACAGAAGATTGTACATGCCATGCAAAAAAACAGTGGAGTGATTTAAGAGACACACTCCAGCATTAACTAAGCATTAACATTAATTAAACATTAACATTAACAGCCACACTCAAGCATTAACTATATACATGCCTGAAGGGCTGAACTTTAATGCTTACCTTAAATAGATTACATATCTAGTCGGACAGAAATAATATTGATCACACAAAGTAAAATAGATATTTATTCATATCATTAAGATTACAGATAATACACGTAAAACTATTTTGCACTATCACTTGTCGCTACAGGTTGTAGAAATAGGTAGTGCCCAAGGTAGAGTGTAAATATCCTTTCTCGAAACCGAAGCTGCAGTGCAATTTGCTGTTGCATTATGACCATTATTTGATCTATTTTCTGCATCAGCATTTAGAGCAGGTCGCTTCTTTCAAATTATTTCGGTAAGCCTTGTGTCTGCTGCTGCTAAAGCTGTTGCTGTAGTTGGTGCTGCTGTTAGAGCTGTTACTGCAGTTAATGTTACTACAGCTAGTGGTCTCAACTAAAGCTGGTGCTGCTTCTGAAGTTGCAATAGGAGCTTGCACTATTGATGGTCGCTCGGCTGAAACTGAAGGGACGAATTGCGGAGAGCCTTTTTGTGTAGCCAGATTTGTACTTGTCTTGGGACTGTTTGTGTGTGTGTGTGTATGGGAGAGAGGGAGAGAGAGAGAGAGAGAGAGAGAGAGAGAGAGAGAGAGAGAGAGAGAGAGAGAGAGAGAGAGAGAGAGAGAGAGAGAGAGAGAGAGGGAAAGAGAGAGAGGGAAAGAGAGGGAGAGGGAGAGGGAGAGGGAGAGGGAGAGGGAGAGGGAGAGGGAGAGAGAGGGGGAAAAAGAGAAGGAGAGAGAGAGAGACGAGAGAGAAAGAGAGAGAGAGAGACGAGAGCAAAAAGTGAAAGCAAAAAGGAAAGAACCAGAGAAGGAGAAGCGAAAGTGGAAAATGACATTCAAAGAAAAAGAAACCAGGATATAAAGGGAAAACAGAAAAAGACAAATAATAAGAAGAAACAAAAAGGAAGAGAAAATTAAATGAAGAAAAAGAATAAGACAAAGTAGGAGCAAAAAAAAAAATAGTAATAAATAAAAATAAAAAAGAAAGAAAGAAAAGAAAAGAAAAGAAAGCCAGGATCTGAGCAGCAGATCAAGTTCGCAAGATCTCCCCATCCTGAAACAGATTCCAGTCATCTGTAGACAAACGGCACACTAAGAGCCAACGGAAGGCACAGGAAGGTCGGAAAGTTAAAAAAAAGGATTGGGAAGTGGGTGGTGGGAGGGGAAGTGAGGGTAGGGGAAGGAGAAGGGGAAGAGGAAAGGGAAAGTGAAGGGGAAGGGGAAGGGGAAGGTGAAGGTGAAGGTGAAGGTGAAGGTGAAGGTGAAGGTGAAGGTGAAGGTGAAAGGGGAAGGGGAAGGGGAAGGGGAAGGAGAGGAGAGGAGAGGAGAAGAGAAGAGAGGAGAGGAGAGGAGAGGAGAGGAGAGGAGAGGAGAGGAGAGGAGAGGAGAGGGAAGGGGAAGGGGAGAGAGGAGAGACCAAAGGGGAAGGGGAGGGTAGGAGGGGAGGAGATGGGAGTAGGAAGAGAGCGAAGGAGACGGGGGAAAGGAGAGACTTGAGGAGTGGAATGGTGAGGGAAGAGCAGAAGGAGAAGGATGGAGTGGGAGGAAGGATGGGGAGAGTGAAGGACAAGTTACACAGGAGCGGCAGGGAGGGGCGAAAGAGGGAGAGGGAGGTGGAATGGAGAAGTTGAAAGAGCCCAAGGAGAAAGGGGGGGGGGAGACAGAGAGAGGTTGGAGGGAGAGAGGAGGGGGGGGCTTAAGGGAGAAGCGAACTAAAGCATCAAGGGAGATGAACCAGAGATCAGTTTTCAGAAGAAAATAATGTTCGTGAGTCTCTTATCTCCTCTTACTGACGGCGGAGCACTTGGCAGCACAGCTGTGTTTCGATTCGCATTCAGTCTTGTCTTCTTTCTATCTTTTGTTTCTTATTTCCTTGCTTTATCTTTTGTTTCTTATTCTCTTTTTTTTTTTTTTTTTTTACTTTCCCCCTTTTCTCGGTTTTCTTGTCTTCTTTCCTGTGGATTTTCATTTAACTCTCTATTACATTCCTATTTTCCCTTCTTTTCTTCCCATCCATTCCTCCTTTTCTTACTTTCCCCTTTATTCTATTTTCTTTTTTCTTTGTCTTGGATTTTCATTTTCCTTTCAGTTGCTTTCTTAACATCTTCTCTATATCTTCCTCTCATTTATTCTTAATTTTCTCTTTCATTTCTTTATCTTTTCTTTTCCGTTTCTCATCCTTTTTTTTATATTTACCTTCTCATTACGTAAATAGCCTTATGTGTATGTGTATGTATGTATAACCCTCTTTTTGCCTTGTCATTATAAGTTAAAGTAGCTTATCGCCACATGACAGCCTTGTCTGATTTATCTTATATATGTATATATATATATATATCTATATATCTATATATATATATATATATATATATATATATATATAAATATATGCATATATATATATATATATTTATTTATTTATTTATTATTTATATACATATTTATTTATAAAAATAGATAGATAGACAGATGTTCATATACATAAACATACACATACACATACACACACACATATACACACAACACACACACATATACACAACACACACACATACACACAACACAAACACATACACACACCACACACACATAAACACAACACACACATACACACAACACACACATACACACACACTTACACACATATATATATATATATATAATATATATATATATAATATATATATTATATATATATATATATATATATATATATATATATAGATATATATAATATATGTTTCATTTATATATTTATATATAATTTTATATGTACATTATTTATAATATATATATACTATAATATAATATATATATATATATATATATATATATATATATATATATATATATAATAGTATATATATATACATAATTTTATAATATATATATATATATACTATATATATATATATATATATATATATATATATATAATATATATATATATAAATTAATATATATATATATATTGTCATTGATATTATTATTATAATCTCTTATATTTAGTTTCTTTGTCTTGCCTTTTCCTCGCCTCTCCTCTCTTCCCCTTCTTTTCCTCTCTTCAACTCTTTCCCTCTCTCTGCCTCTTTCTTCCTGATCTCCCTTTATTTCTCCTCTCATTCTTTCCTTCCCCTCCCCCACACTCTCCCCCGCCCCCTCTCCCCTCTTACTCTCCTCACTCCTCTTGCTCTACCTCGTTCCCCTCCCCTTACCTCACCTCACCTCACAGTTCCTTCCCTGTCTCCCTCCCCTCCCGTCCTCACCCTCACCCACGCTCCCCTCCCTCACCCTCCCTCACCCAACCTCACCGCAGTCCCCACAGCCCCTTCCTTTCCCCCCCATCCCATCCCTCCCATCCCGTCCCATCCCTCCCCCACCTCTCTCACCCCTCCCGTCCCCTCCCCTCCCCTTGTCCCGTCCCCTCCCCCACCTCTCTCACCCCTCCCGTCCCCATCCCTCCCATCCCATCCCCTCTCTCACCCACGCTCCCCTCGTTCGCTAAAACGTCTCTCGCTCCTGGGGGATTCGCAGCATCCACATTGCATTGGAGTCATGGTTCCCCAGTAGCTCCTTCGCCCGTGTCTCAGGTCTTGGAAGACGTTTGGGAAGAGTTTCTGGGTTAACTCGCTGCTCTCCTTCCATCGTCGACAACACACCGCGCTTTAGTGGCACGGGAGAAGAGCGAGCGGCTGGTCGGCTCTCTTTTCTGACTTTCTTTTCTGTTGTTTGTTTGTTTGACTCTTGGATTTTTTTTTTCTCTCTCTCTCTTTTTTTTTCATGTGGGTTCTGACTCTCTGTCTGTCTCTCTGTCACTCTGTTTTTGTCTTTCTCTTTTTCTTTTTCTTTCTTCCTTTCTTCCTTTTTCTTTCTTCCTTTCTCTGTCTTCCTTTCTCTCTCTCTCTCTCTCTCTCTTTCTCTCTTTCTCTCTCTCTCTCTCTCTCTCTCTCTCTCTCTCTCTCTCTCTCTTTCGTTTTCTCTTTCCATAAATAGAGAAAGAAAAGTGAGAAAGAGATAGAAAAAGAGGGGATTGAGGTAAAAATACAGAGAGAGAGTTAGAGAGAAAGAGAGAGAGAGAGAGAGAGAGAGAGAGAGAGAGAGAGAGAGAGAGAGAGAGAGAGAGTAAAAAAACAAAATGTAACACCACTGCCTCGTAAATTCCCCTTTTCTTCTTGTTCTTTTTGCTGTTATTGTTAGTGTTCTTGTTTTTCTTCTTCTCGTTTCTTCCTGTTTGCCTCCTTCCCTTTGATTTTTTTTCTCTCCTAATGACTCCTCCTCCATCATTTTCGTTTTTCTTTTTCCTCTTTTTATTAACCCTCTTTCCCCTCTCCTTTCCATACGCATATACGAACTATTCACTATGCAGAAAAAAGAGACGTGGGGGGAAGGTAGAGGGAGGGAGAGTTATGGGGGGGGGGAGTGAGTGGGGGAGGGGAGGGGAGGGAGAGTAACGATGGGAGTGACTGGGGGAGGGAAAGGGGAGGGAGAGTAACGGGGGAAGTGATTGGGGGAGGGAAAGGGGGAGGGGGAGTAACGGGGGGGTAAGTGGGGGAGGGGAGGGGAAGGGAGAGTAACGGGGGAAAGGTGATTGACGAGGAAGATGGAGGAGAGGGAGAGGGAGTGACTGGGGAGAGAAGTTGGAAAAGGAGAATGACTGGGGGGAAGGGGAGAGGGAGAGGGGAAGAGGGGGGAGTAACTGAGAGAGGGGAGGGCGAGGGTGATTGACGAAGGAGAGGAAAGAGAGAGAGAGAGAGGAAAGGAAAGGAAAGGAGAGGAGAAGAGAAGAGAAGAGAAGAGAAGAGAAGAGAAGAGAAGAGAAGAGGAAGAGAAAAGAAAAGAAAAGAAAAGAAAAGAAAAGAAAAGAAAAGAGAGAGAGAGAGAGAAGAGAAGAGAAGAGAAGAGAAGAGAAGAGAAGAGAAGAGAAGAGAAGAGAAGAGAAGAGAAGAGAAGAGAAGAGAAGAGAAGAGAAGAGAAGAGAAGAGAGACAGAGAGAAGAGAGAGAGAGAGAGGTGGGAGGGGCTTTAGGCTGAGCGCGTAAGCCGACTCGTGTGTACGGTGGAAGGAAATAGAAAGACAACGTAGAAGGAGATTTCGAAGGCGGTAAGTAAGGCCCCGTTTTCTAGGAGGGCCGAGTGGGGAGGGGGGGGGGTGAGGAGGAGGGGGGTGAGGGGGGTGAGAGGGAGATGCTGATGTGCTGTGTGTGTGTGTGTGTGTGTGTGTGTGTGTGTGTGTGTGTGTGTGTGTGTGTGTGTGTGTGTGTGTGTGTGTGTGTGTGTGTGTGTATGTGTGTGTGTTATGCAGTATATGTATACACTCTAAAACTCATTATCTACATATCCTATTTAATTACAATCAATCCACATACTCTTTCCCATATCTCTTGACAAACCGAAGCTTCCAACCTTTGAAATAATGAAATATCAATAAATATAATTGAGTGAATGACAACACAAAGTGATAGGAGAGAATTATACTAAAAACATGTCCCGACACAGCTAATTCCTTCCCCAATCACACTCTAATCCTCTTCGTTGTAATTGTGTTTATTCAGAGGGGAGAGGGAGTGCCGCCCCCCGCCCCCAAAGCCCTCACCCCCCTCTCGCAACGCGCCTGAACCCCTCCCGCCCCCCACCCCCCGGTTTTTGCCCTGCCCCCTCTTTCCCTCCCTAGCTTTGGCCTCTCACCCCACTCCTCCCCCCCCCCCCTCGGCTCGACCGCACTCGAAGAAAAATAGACCATTAAAATGATGTCCCTTCCGAGCGCCATATTGAGTGTTGGCCATAAAGAGAGATTAAAGATTTTTTTTTCCTATGGTGATATAGTGATATTGTGGCTGACGCTTGGTATGAGGTTTTCTTCTATTTCTACTTCCTCTTCTTCTTCTTCTTCTTCTTCTTCTTCTTCTCCATCTTCTCCATCTTCTTCTTTTTTCTTCTTCCTCTTTTCCTTTCCCTCTTTTCGTTTTCTCTCTGTCCTCTTATTATTATTATTTTCTGCTTATTCTTCTTCCTCTTCTTTTTTTTCTGCTTCTTCTTTTTTCTTCTTCCTTTTCTTCTTTTCTGCTTCTTCATCTTCTTCTTCCTCTTCTTCTTTTCTGCTTCTTCTTCTTCCTCTTCTTCTTTTCTGCTTATTCTTCTTCCTCTTCTTCTTTTCTGCTTCTTCCTCTTTTTCTTCCTCTTCTTCTTTCCTGATTCTTCATCTTCTTCTTCTCCCTCTTCCTTTTCATCCTCGTTTCCTATTCACAAGAAACAAAAAAATGATTAATGAATCCACGATTGATTTACTATAACGTTTTCGACCTCAAAGTACATAATTAATGAAGAAGTAATAAACCTCCATACTGTTTATATCTACGTCATGGTGCAACATCCAATGCAACTTTTATTATCACACGCAAGTTTCCCAATGCGTTCTATAGAAAGTTCACTGATAACACTAACATTATTATCAGCTCGCAGATGTGGGGAAATTTGCTCAAATAAGTTCCACGAGTGATATTGGAAATGTGTTTGAAAAGTATTGTGCATGGTATTGGAAATGTGTAAGGTGCATGATTGACGATATTGGAAAATTTTTCTTTCTTCTTTTCTTTCTTCTTTGGGAAGTGATGTGCATGATATTCATTGAGAAGGTTTATGGTATAGAGCTGGGTAGGGAGGGGAGGGGGAGGAAGGGAGGGGAGGGGACAGGGGGAGGAAAGGGGGTAGATGGCGTGGGTGGAGGGGAGGGGGGGAGGGGAGGGGACAGGGGGAGGAAAGGGGGTAGATGGTGTGGGTGGAGGGGGGGGATATGCCACGCCCTTTTATGCCATTGCTTCTCAGAGCGTGACCTGACCTCGTTTTTGTTCAAATGAGGATAGTAGATGGCTTGGCAAGTCGATAAACAAGGAATTATGAAAGATATAGCTCCTAATTATTTTTTCATTATTATTGTTATTATGTAGGCGTAATGCCCATATGCTTCCCTTTTTAGTTACAGGATTCACACACACACACACACACACACGCCTATGGGCCTCTCTCCCCTCGCTCCTCCCTCTCCTCTCCTCTCACTTCCCCTCATACTCTCATCTCGCTCCCTCTCTCCTCTCCCCTCGCTCCTCCCTCATACTCTCCCCTCGCCCCCCCCTTCTCCTCCCCCCTCACTTCCCCTCATACTCTCATCTCGCTCCCCCTTCTCCTCCCCCTCACTTCCCCTTATCTCCCTTGGCCCCCCCTTTTCCTCTCCCCTCGCCCCCCTTCTCCTCTCCCCTCGCTCCCCCTTCTCCTCTTCCCTCGCCCTCCCCCCTTCTCCTCTCCCTTCTCTCCCTTCCTCCCCTCCTTCTCCTCTCCCTTCTCCCCTCGCCCCCCCCTTCTCCTCTCCCTTCTCCCCTCGCCCACCCTCCCCTTCTCCTCTCCCTTCTCCCCTCGCCCCCCCTTCTCCTCTCCCTTCTCCCCTCGCCCCCCCTTTCTCCTCTCCACTCGCCCCCCCCCTTCTCCTCTCCCCTCGCTCCTCCTTCTCCCCTCGCCCCCTTCTCCTCTCCCCTCGCCCCCCCTTCTCCTCTCCCTTCACCCTTCGCCCCCCCCATTCTCCTCTCCCTTCACCCCTCGCCCCCCCTTCTCCTCTCCCCTCGCCCCCCCTTCTCCTCCCCCTCACTTCCCCTTCTCTCTTCCCCCCCCCCCCTTTTCCCCTCTCCTGTGCGTGCCTTCACACTCCAACACGGGTTTATGGCGAGGGATATGCGCGAGGGGCCGTGCCATTGTGAGGGGCCTTCCCAATGTGCGAAATGTCTCATCTTAGAAGGAAATGGCTCATCTGAGGCGAATGTTTCATCTGAGGGGAACTGTTTCATCTAAAAAGGGGAGAGAAAAGACCATCGAGAAAGAGGAAGAGTGAGGGAGATGAGAGTGAGAGTGAGAGGGGGAGGAGTGGACAAAAAAAAAAGAAAAAGAAAAAAAAAAGCTTTCATCTGTACGGAAGGAGGGATAGGGAATGCTTTATTTTATTTGGATCCATATTTTTTTCCCCCTTCTCTTCTTCTCTTTTTATCAGAGATGCTTACTTCCCCCCTTCTCCCCCTCCCCCCATCTCTTCCCCCCCCACACACACAATTTTGAAGCGGGCGTCCTTCTCTTTCTCTCTCACTCTCTCTCTCTCTCTCTCTCTCTCACTCACTCACTCACTCACTCTCTCTCTCTCTCCTTCTCTTCTCCTCTCTCTCCACACGGTCTCTCCTCTCCTCTCTCTCTCTCTAATTCTCCTCTCCTCTCCTCTCTCTCTCTCTCCTCCTCTCTCTTCCTCTCTCTCTCTCTCGCCCTCTCTCTCTCTCCTCTCTCTGCTCTCCTCTCTCTCTTTCTCTGACCCTCTCTCTCTCTCTCTCTCTCTCTCTTTCCCTCTCTCTCTCCCACTCATTCTCTCTCTCTCTTTCTTCTCACTCTCTTCTCTCTCTTTCTTTTCTCCCTCTCTCTCTCTCTCTTCTCTCTCTCTCTTTTTCTTTTCTCTCTCTCTCTCTCTTCTCTCTCTCTTCTCTCTCTCCTCTCTCTCCTCTCTCTCTCCCCTCTCTCTCCCCTCTCTCTCTCTCTCTCTCTCTCTCCTCTCTCTCTCTCTCTCTCACCTCCCAACTCCCCGCGCCTCTCTCCCCTCACCCCCTCTCTCTCTCTCCTCACCCCCTCTCTCTCTCCCCTCACCACTTTTCTCTCTCTCCTCTCTCTCATCCTCCCTCTCCGCACTCCTCGCAGGCTTCTCTCTCCTCTCTCTCTCTCTCTCTCCCCTCTCTCTCTCTTTCTATCTGCTCTCTCTCCCATGCTCTCTCTCTCTCTCTCCCCCCTCTCTCTCTCTCTCTGCTCCTCTACTCTCTCTCTCTCTCTTTCCTTCTCTCTCATCACTCGCTCTCTCTCTCTCCTCCTCTCTTTTCTCTCTCTCTTTCTCCGTCTCTCTCCTCTCTTTCTCTCGTTCCGCTCACACTCTCTCCTCTCTCTCCTCTCTCTCTCCTCTCTCTCTCTCTCTCTCTCCTCTCTCTCTCTCTCTCGCCGCTATATCTAACTCTTTCTCTCTCTCAACTTTTCATTCTCATACTACTCTCTCCATCTCTCTCTCTCTCTCTCTCTCTCTCTCTCTCTCTCTCTCTCTCTCTCTCTCTCTCTCTCTCTCTCTCTCTCTCTCTCTCTCTCTCTCGAAACGACGTCGCTGTCTTAGAAACCCCGAGTCGTGGAGGGAGAACGAGCAAGGGGGGTCGTAGCGCCCGGGTCGTAGCTAAATTATTCCCCCCTTTTTTTTCCTCGAAATTTCTAAATACGACTCTTACGCCTTGGGAATAAGAGAAGATGGCGGAGAGGATCTAACCAAGAAGGAATTTAATATATGGCTGTTGTGATGAGGAAGAGAGGATATTCGGTTTGTGATGATAATCTTTCAGTGGTGATGTGATGTGTCTTAGGGTTTAGGTTGCTCGCGGGCCTCGTTGCAAGGGTCGTTGCAAGTAGATACTAAGTAAGTAAGAGGAGTGAGAGCAGGAGTAAAGTAAGGCGGAGTTGTTTAGGTGAAGGAGTATTTTTTTTTCTGATTTCCAGGGACGCCATTTTTATTTGATTAGAAAAATCGTGAGGGCGTTATTACTCGCATCCCTGTTGTGATATTGATGTTGTTTAGTCTTGCTGTTGTTGCGATTGTGGTTGTCAAGTTTAGTGTCGTTTATTGTTATTGTTGTTGTTTTTGTTGATGTTGTTGCTGCTGTCATCATCATCATCATCATCATCATCATCATCATCATCTTCATCCTCCTCATCCTCATCATCCTCATCCTCATCCTCATCATCATCATCATCATCATCATCATCATCAAAATCATCACCATCATCATCAAAATCATCATCAATCGCCAATGATAGTATAAACACCACCATCACTACCGTTCCTCCGCGATCTCTAAAAGTATGATGACCATCACCATATTATTTTCACCGCCTCGTCTGGCATGACACGTTTTCAGTTTGGGCAACGGTCATGGCACGCTCGGGAAATATGAGTCGAGAGATTATGCCGTTGCCAGGCTTGATCAACAACAACATTGCATGGAGTAATCACCAGCTGGCAATCATCATGCAGATTCAGATAATCATATTAACTAAGCTAGTGTCGGGGGGAAAAAAAATAAAAAATAAAAAAAATCCCCTCTCACTAGTGTGATGAATGTTTATTCATGGTCCTGAAAGTGCTGGCGTGATGCGCATGACTCAGCAAAATAGAGAGGAAATTTATGGGCGGGATTATTGATAAAAAAAAGTGGGTGAATGTTTTTTTGTTTTTTTCATTCTCGTGTTCCTTCTTTTTTATTTTTCTCTCTTTTACTGTTTTTCCTTCTATTTTTCTTTCTCTTT
>NW_028234410.1:2572038-2577038 GCF_977035675.1 Penaeus japonicus
AGGGGGGGAGTGTGGGAGAGGAAGGGGGTAGGAAGAAGAATGAGGGGGAGTGTGGGAGAGGAAGGGGGTAGGAAAAAGAATGAGGGGGAGTGTGGGAGAGGGAGGGGGTAGGGAAAAGAATGAGGGGTGGGGGGGAGTGTGGGAGAGGAAGAAGAACCCTGAGGGGGAAGTGTTGTGGGAAAGTAGGATTGAGGGTTTTGTTTTGCTTGCATGGATTTCCGGACGTGTTCGAAAATGCTTGCGTAATGTGGTTAAACAACATGCACGTATAGACATGGTCAGTCCATCACACATATACGTACACAGGTGCACACTGATATATGCACGTTTACTCTTAGTCCCTTCGGCCACATAAAAACACACACACACATTTATCTCACTCCGAAACACAAACACTCACGCACAAGCACACACTTCTCTCATTTGCCCATACAAACACACTTCTCTCACTCGTCCGCATAAACCCACAAACCTCTCACTCCCTCACACAAACACAAATACTTCTCACCCTCACAAACACTTCTCTCATTCGTCCACAGAGATACATTCACCGTCAGCCACACAGTTACACTCTCAAACATTTCTCTCCCTCGCCCACACATATACACATATCTCTTACACTCCTACACAAACAAACACACTTCACCCTCTAGCCCAAACAAACACAACCACACACGCATCTACCTCCCACCCTCACCCACACAACCACACACGCATCCACCTCCCTCCCTCCCTCGCCCACACAGACGCACACGCACACACACACATATTACTCCTTGCATATTCACATTCGCTCTCTCATTAAGGACTCTCCGACTATCCATCACAATGCCCTTTGCTATTCTCCTTTCATCCGTCTACTTGGTTGCCTCATTTATCTTCGCTGCCATGAGCGCATCAATTTCCCACCTCGAGCTGTATCTATTACTTATAATGCCCCGCGATTGATATATTGTTCGGGCTAATTTCCTTTTCTGTAGGTGTGTGCTCTTTTTTTATCTCTCTCTTTTTTCTTTTTTTTATCTCTCTCTCTCTTTTTTCTCTCTTTTTTTCTTTTTTTTCTCTTTCTCCCTTTCGCTTTCTCTCTTTTTTTCTCTTCCTCCCTTTCACTTTCTCTCTTTTTTTCTCTTTCTCCCTTTCACTTTCTCTCTTTCTCTTCCTCTGTTTCTTTGTTATCGTCAGCATCCTTCTTACCTCTCTTTGTCCTCTTCCGCCTCTTCCTTCTCCCATCCCTCCTAATTTGCTTCTGTCTCCTTCTCTTGCCATCATGTATTATTATATAAACGCCAGGATTGTTCAGCAAACTGTTCCATTTACCTTCCTTTCTATTTGCCAACCACTAATGGTAGCTGTTTTCGAGTCTCCTTGTTAAGTAACTCTCGTTTTCCTTCTTCCTCTGTTTATCTTGTTTTTATATTCTTTGTATTCGTTTTTTTTTTTTAATCGAAAGTCCTTATGTAGTTGTTGTTTGGAAATATTTATTTTCTTTGTATCTGTAGAAGGATGGATATTATAGTATTTGTTCCTTGTAATCTTTCCTTTTGACGCTTATTGTTATTTTCTTTGTTGCTGTTGTTCTTAATATTACTTAAATGTTTATGCTATTGTTCTTGTTGTTACTATTATCATCATCATTATCATTTTTATTATTGGTATCATTGTTGCCATTGATAAATTACCATTATTATCCTTATCATTATTGATATGATTACCATATGTAGTTATATATATATATATATATATATATATATATATATATATATATATATATATACACATATATATATATATATATATATATATATATATATATATATATATATATATATATATATATATGCATATATATATACAGGATTATTAATATATATCATTATTATTCTACCAAATCATTAATCTACCTTCGATACCAGCCACTAATTGAGCAGTGGGTCCGACAGCCCCTGCAATGTGTCCGCGTAAATGCGCCCCGAATTCAAAGGGACACAGGACGCGATATTTAGCTTCCCCATTCAAAGAGCGACGTTCACTTGAAGCTGAGTCGACGGGATGCACGTAGGGATGTTCCTCGGCCTGGGGGGGAGAGAGAGAGAGAGAGAGAGAGAGAGAGAGAGAGAGAGAGAGAGAGAGAGAGAGAGAGAGAGAGAGAGAGAGAGAGAGTGAGTGAGTGAGTGAGAGAGAGAGGGAAACGGAGAGAGAGAGGGAGAGAGAGAGAGAGAGAGAGAGAGAGAGAGAGAGAGAGAGAGAGAGAGAGAGAGAGAGAGAGAGAGAGAGAGAGAGAGAGAGAGAGAGAGAAGGGTTATAGACCGGAATCCGAAGAGGGAATCGTCGGGGATTTTACAAAGTGTTGCATCCAAGAAGCCCCCCTGGATATTAGCGGCGGAGGTATCAGCAGACAAGCGTCAGGAAGGGTGAGTGGAGAGGAAACTGCAGGAGGCGGTGCACATGGAGGAGGCAGCGGGAGGGGGGATGGGGGGGAGGGGGGGCGAGGGTTTGCAGCCCGACATATGATAGGATGAAAACCAGGTGCACCGTCTCCCAGCACGTCCATACGGGGGCGAAGGCGGCCGTTGTGATGAGCCACCGACGCGTTTGTTTACCTGCGTCCGGGCCTCACACGCGGCGACACGTTCGGGCCACGCTGATTGAGGCCGTATGCCGAGGGGACATAAAGGCGCTTCCTTAGAGCTCGGGACGTGGGTTATTCATCTGCGGTCTGTGCGAGGATCCGTATTTAATGTCTCGAGTGGGGGGGGAAAATTGCGTGACTTTTTGCCGAGTGATTTGAAGAGAGTTCCGCTTGGCGGGTTCCCGACGGTGGCGTCCCCGGCTGAATCATTCAGTCGTGGCGGTCTAAAATATTCGAAATTTAAGTCTCCAGAGCGCCCCCCCCCCCTCGCCACCAACCGGAAGGAGATGGACGAGCATTCGCCAGACATATTCGCGACGCCCCGAGCGCTCCCTCCGTCCGCCGCTGCCTCGGCTTCCTCGCGGCGGTCAGGGGGAAGTCGCGTCATCCGCTGTATTTGTTTGTGGTCTTCGAAGGTGTCCCAAAAGCGGCGGCTGCTCCCTATTAATCTATATGTAAATACAGGTCACACCAGCACTAACTTTTTTTGTTTTACTTCGGTGTCTGCGGTTTGATTTGAATTCGTTCCATATTCCTTTTCGGCTCTTCCCTTCTCTCCCTCTTCATCTCTTCCCTTCTCCCCCTGTTCCCTGCCCCTGTCTTTGCTTCTCTTCCCTTCCTCCCTGCCCCTTCCCTTCACCCTCTCCTACCCGTCTCTTCTCCTCACCCCCTCCTCCCCGCCCCTTCCCCTCTCCCCCTCCTCCCTATCCCATCCCCTTTCCCTCTCCCTCTCCTCCCAATCCCATCCCTCTCCCTTTCCATTCTCCCTCTTCTCCCCGCCCTTCCCCCTCTCCCTCTCCTCCCCGCCCCTTCTCCCCTCTCCCTCCTCCCTCTCTTCCCTGTCCTTTCCCCTCTCCCTCTCCTCCCCCTTCTCCCTCTCCCTCCTCCCTACCCCTTCTCTTCCCCACCTCCTCCCTACCCCTTCTCTCCCCCTCCCCGTCCACCACCGCGGACAGGAGCCAGAAAAGGACGGCGCGATATGGACGTCCGGGCTCCTCCTAATCTCTCGGCTCCTGGAAGACCATCCTTCTGGGCCCCTCTTATCTCTCGTCTTATCTCTCGGCTCGCGGCATAATTGCTAAGTCTTGTTGATGCTCTGTTGTCTGAATGGGATGGTTCTCGGCTTTTTTTCTTTTTTTTCATGTTCACGTTGTGTAAAAATGTGGACTTTTTTAATGCGTGTTTTGTTGTTGTTTGTCGTTACGCTGAATGTTTTGAGGTATACGTTCTAAGATAATATTCATGTTGGAATATATTCTGCAGATATACGCGTCGGGGAATTTCGTTTTCACTTTTTTGAAATCCTTTTAAAATAGAACGAGAGACTCCAGTATGCATTGGACTTGTCAACAAACTGTTGTGAAGGCACCCCTATTACCCCCCTCCCCCATCCCCCTTCCTCCTCCTACTCCCACTTCTCCTGCTATTCCTCCACTCCCCCTACCCTTACCACTACCCTTACCCTTATCACTCCCCCCCCCCCCTCCTCCTCTCAGTAAGATTGCAAATGTGTGCAACAGTATTGACTCGGAGCCAGCAACACCTTGCACAGCCCGATCCCCGCTGCCGTTCCCGGCGTCTGGAGCCTCGGCGCCCTCGTGTTCAATACTCCCGACGTCATCGCTGCGCACGAAATTTCCGACGGTATTGCATAGTTCATGACTTTTGAGCGGCGGTCATGCACGGGCCGCCCACCCGCCGCTGAGTGACGGCATGAGACCCGCGGCGGGAGCTTCGGCTTGCTGCCCCCCCCACCCCCCCACCTATTCCCCCCTCGCCTCGCCCCTCCCCTCCCCTCCCGAGCGCCGGCTCCGCTCTCGCCTCCATTTGGGGATATTCGGGTGTGCTTCTTCTTCGTTCGCGTCCATTTATGGGGGAAGCGGAATGCCTTTGGTGAGGGGATGGATTGCATGCAGTGCTATGCAAAGCACATTGGTGATTTGTACTTTGTACTGGTCCAAATTCCTCGCTCCTTATAGCATTATGTGCCAAGTCAGTATGATTACTTCTTTCTTCGTAGTATGTGTGCACGGACACAGACACACCCCTAGTAGTACTTTTTTCCCTAAAAATAGTCTTTCTTCTTCTTTTTTTCCCTAAAAGTAGTCTTTCTTCTTCTTCTTTTTTCCTAAAAGTAGTCTTTCTTCTTACGGTATTCCTAATTCTAGTTGTCTTACGAACCTAATTTGTTCGAGTGACCCATTTTGTAGATAAATTCCCAGGTTCAGTTTGCTTTCACGCAGTATATTTTTGTCTATTTTAATTTTTCATTTGATTTGATTTTATGCCTCGGGAAAAGAGAGAGCTGCAGAGTCAGCTCTCCGGCAGGAACGTAATGAGGAGAAGTTTGGGAAACAACACGCGCTAATTT
>NW_028234410.1:2597038-2602038 GCF_977035675.1 Penaeus japonicus
AGCGGTTTTAGTATTTCCCATTAAATGATTATTGGATAAGATGATGCCTGAGCTAACGTTAGTGTGGAGGGTGATTTTTGTGTATGTATGTGTGTATGTGTGTGTGTGTGTGTGTGTGTGTGTGTGTGTGTGTGTGTGTGTTTGTTTGTTTGTGTGTGTGTGTTCGTGCTAGTGTTTTATTTCGTCCATGTGTGTGTATGTTGGTGCAGGTTTGTTTGTGTGTGCGGTATATGTGTGTGTCAGTTCGTTGGTTTGTATGCTGGACTGTTTTACGAGGCGGTATATAACAGTATCATAAACTGCAATCAGGACTGCGAGGGCAAAAAACAACAACAGTGGAAACAATATGATCAAAACAATACGACGCACCAGTATCTCTAAACAAAAGTTGATTGAGGAAAGGCAAAAAATTCAAAATAAAAGAAATATGATAGAAGGAAAGAAAGAAATTAATCCGCTGCCGAAGGACTGTGGTGGGAGAAGAGCAAACACGATACGACGTTTGGAGGAGGAGGAGGAAGAGGAGGAGGAGGAGGAGAAGGAGAAGGAGAAGAAGAAGAAGAAGAAGAAGAAGAAGAAGACGGCTAAGACGAGGCACAGATATCCTTCGATCCTTGAATGTGAGAATGAGTTTGAGATAAATACCTTCTATCTCACAAGGACCCGGAGGGCAAACTTTACGTGGGGGAGGGAAGTGAAGGAGGGAGGGATGGAGGGAGAGGAGAGGGGATGGTGTAGGGAAAGTGAGGAGGAGGATGAAGAATTAGGAGGATGGGGAGGAGCTAGAGTTAGGGAGGAGGAGGAAGAGAAGAAGAAGAAGCAGCAGAAGCAGAAGAAAAATAAGAAAAGGGAAGAGGAAAAGGAGGAGGAAGAGGAAGGAAGAGAATGAGAATGAGAAGGAGGAAGGAGGAGAAATAGGAGGAAGAAGAAGAAGTAGATGAAAAATAGCAGTAGTAATAGTATATGTAAAGGATGATGGAAAGTAGGAGGAAGAAAGGAAGAAGAGTAGTGTGTGAGGGGAGAAAGAGAAGGGAGAAGTAGGAGGTCTTGCGAGTGGTGGAGGTAGAGATAGGGAAGAAGAAGAGGTGGAAATGGAAAGAATAAGGGAAACGTGCGATGAAATAAAAAGGGCGATTAAGTAGAGGGACAGAGAAGAGCAAAGAAAAGAACAACAAATGACACTGACAAATGACAAATAATATGACATGACGTATTGCGGAAAGAACATGTAATAGAAAGAGTAATGAAGTCGAATAATAACACGACAAGTGGTTAGTAAATCAGGGAATTAAGGGCAGAGGAACCAAGAGTTTTAAAAAGAACAATCAGTCTCTTTGGCTGCTGAAATGCTGTCTAACCCCCCCCCCCCCCACCTCTCTCTCTCTCTATCTTCTACTATCATATCTATATTACCTTAGATAGCTCTATCGCGCACGCTTGCGCGTGCACTCATCTCTCTCTCCTTCTCCCCCCCCCCCCTCTGCTGCCGCGTCTCCTCTCCTCTCTCTCATCTCTCTCTCCCTCGCTCTCTCTCAATCTATCCTCTCTCTCTCTCCTCTCCTCTCCTCCCTCTCCTCTCTCTCGCTCTCTCCTCCGCTCTCTCTCTCTCCCTCCTCCTCTCCTCTCCCTCTCCCTCTCTCTCTCTCTCCTCTCTCTCTCTCTCTCCTCTCTCCTCTTCTCCTCTCTCCCCTCTCTCTCTCTCCCTCTCTCTCTCTCTTCTCTCTCTCTCTCTCCGCTCTTCTCTCTCTCTCCTCTCTCCTCTCTTTCCTCCCTCTCCTCTCTCTCTCTCTCTCTCTCTCTCTCTCTCTCTCTCTCTCTCTCTCTCTCTCTCTCTCTCTCTCTCTCTCTCTCTCTCTCTCTCTCTCTTCCCCGGTTTCAAATTCTCTTTCTTCTCCTTCTTCCTCCGCCCCTCTTCCTTTTTTAGTCTCGTCTCCCTCCTCCAACAAAGAGGACAGATAATGTGTTATTCTGTCTTGCCCACTCGCACTCACAAGCGTTTTTTTTTTTTCTTTTTTTTTTTTCGTATCTTCCTTCTCTTCCCGTTCCGATTTCTCTCGACCCCTCTTCGCTCCCTCTTGCAGGTGTGGCAGCACTTTGGGAAACAGCTTTTTTTCATTATTATTATTACACCTTTCACAACCCTCGTTGAATCCTTAGTGTGTCTCTTGCGTTTATGCATGGCACTCCATAAAGCGAAGGGAATAATGCATGCATAGTGCCATTTACTTCCCCTTTAATAGGAATATTCCCCTTCCTAGGAATAGTCTACTAGCCTTCCTGCCCCCCTTGAACTCCTGTTCCGCCCCCCCCCCCACCCCACCCCACCTCTTCCACCCCTTTACCTCCGACATCTCAAGGCGACAACCATCCGCCGGCGCCATAAATTTAGTCTCAACCTATCCAGGAATATATTGGAAATCAAATATTCACGCGACTCGTCAAGTTTGCTGTCGCAGATTTGTTAATATTCATTATTGTGAAGCACTTGCCTTCCCTTTTTTTTCTCGTGGGTGCTTTGGCGTCCGCCCTGCATGAGGGGAATCGTGGTGTTAATGTTATTATCGAGTATAAATGTTTCTCGGGGTGATTATATGATTATATGAATAAAGCATCTGAGGGTATCAAGAACGTCATGAAAATAACCATTTCCTTCAACGGTATAAACTGCCATCGTGAACGACTTGACTAAGATTAATACTCAGAATAAAAAATGAGAATCAAAATTAAATATTGTTTTTCCACCTCTAATATATCAAGAATGGTCATGAAAATAACCGTTTCCTTCAACGGTATAAACTGCCATCGTGAGTAACTTGACTAAGAATAATACTCGGAATAAAAATGAGAATCAAAATTGAATATTGTTTTTCCACCTCTAATATATCAAGATTCATTGCTAAGATTCTCTTTAACGAGACAGGGTATCTCACACCAGCCTCCGTCTCCCCCTACGAGTAACAGGACTTTTTCATGTGTCTGTGTGTGTATATATATAACCGTCTTTTGAAAGTGAAAACATGTTTGCGACGTCTTGACTAAACAGAATTGGCTGTTGCGCGCTTCTAAATGTGTATGAGAAGCCATTTTATAGCGGGTATACGAGACGGTGTAACCCGGGGTTTTAGGGCCATGTCAGCCTCGCTTTGTGCGCTGACGTGTGTGATTATTTCATCAGCTCTTCTCTTCAGGGCGAGTGGGTCCCTGAGCCGCGGTGATGGAGGTGAAGCCCTCCCTTATCAGACTTCGTAGGTCGTTCAGATAAGCCGGTCTGTCGACGGGGCGGTTGTCTTAGCGGGGTCGCGTGCCAGATTGTATGGGGGTTTAAGCAAACTAATTTTCATAAAGTAGGGGCGAAGACGAGGGCGGGGATGGGGTGGGAGGGGGGAGGTGGTGCGTGGGAGGGGGAGAAAGTAGGGGAGGGGGGGGAGTGAGATAAACACGTGGTGAGCGTACGTCAGCGTGCGAGGGAGTCAGCAGCGTAGACTTTCGCCAGCTAGCTAAGCGGTCCGTCAGCTCAGGGCGTTGGGGCGTGAGAGGGAAATTTTGGCTCGGTTTTGCGGTTAAAGGATAGAGGGCGATTGCGGCTTTAATGAGTCCTTCGTTGACAGGATAGTGAGAGTGAGTCATGATAATCATAGCGTCTCATAGCGGAGGTAACGTTCTTGATAATGAATATCTTGACCGTGGTAATGGCCACCGTAAACATAGTAGCGTAACCTTTGTTCTAGCTCATTCTGGATCAAGTACAAGCCTTCCGTATCCTCAACGGCGAAGGGCAGGAGATCCGGGATGATATGATGCTGCGCAAGAATACCGCGGGCCTCTAATAGAAAATATGAGACAACGCCCATCGATAAACAAGAGTCTTATAGTTTTCCTATGGCGTCTTTTACTCGGCTGAGTGTACAACGAGTCCGTTTTGTACTCATTTCTAACTCGTAATGTCAGTTTATTCCTCGGTCGTATTAAACGAGAATTTTTCGATTTCCCTCGCGTGTCCGCTGATGCAGCGGCGATGGTGTTAGTGAAATGTGGGTCGTTTAGCCGTAGAGTTTGTACGTTTGAATGTTATGTGGTGTCGGACCATCACAGACTCCACTACACGTAATCTACGTCGTTAAAACGCGGAAAGTAGACGTATATTAGTAAGTGTATCGGGAAATTCGAGTTAATTGAGAGTTAATTCGGTCAGCTGTAACATTAAGTGCCGAATTCTGGAGTATATGAGCGAACCTCTGCCATTATCAAGATTATATCACGGATTTTCCATTAAATGTTTTGGGTGCATCAAACCGTTTCTGGCGGCCGCTCCACCGCACTGCCTCGTCTACCGGCAAACAGGCAAGCTCACGCAACCGGCCTAAGTGGTTTGTGGACTTTTAGGAAGAGATAGCGAGGGAGGGAAAATGTAAGAAAGAGAGAGAAAGGCAGACAGGCAGGCAGACAGACAGACAGACAGACAGACAAATAGACACAGAGACAGACAGACAGACAGACAGACAGACAGACAAATAGACACACAGACAGACAGACGGATAGACAAACAAACAGATAGACAGACAGATAAACACACAGATAGACAGACAGATAGATAGACAGATAGAGACATGGGGGAGATGGGACAGTAGAGATGGTGAAAAAGATCAGAAAATTGCACGATAAATATAGAAGGAAATAACCACCGAGAGAGAGAGAGAGAGAGAGAGAGAGAGAGAGAGAGAGAGAGAGAGAGAGAGAGAGAGAGAGAGAGAGAGAGAGAGAGAGAGAGAGAGAGACAGAGACACAGACACAGACAGAGAGAGAGAGAGAGAGAGAGAGAGAGAGAGAGAGAGAGAGAGAGAGAGAGAGAGAGAGAAAGAGAAAGAGAAAGAGAAAGAGAAAGAGAAAGAGAGAGAGAGGATATAAATATACAAGGACAAACAGACAAGAAAATGAAGAGAAAGCGAGGAGGAAGCGGATAAAAAGAGAGGAATCAGCTGGTCTGCCTCTCGCTCCCACTC
>NW_028234410.1:2619538-2622038 GCF_977035675.1 Penaeus japonicus
TTTTCTCTCTTTTCTCTCTCTTTCTCTCTTTTTCTATCTGTTTTTTTTTCTATTTTCCGTTATATCTTCTTTGTTTCCTTCCTTTTTATCTACTTTTCTGTGGTGTATTTATCTTGTCTTTATTTAGTTTTTTTTTAAAGAGAGATGGATTTTTTTATCTGTTTGGTTTGTTAGTTCTTTTTATGTTATTTTGCCTTTTTCTTTCTCTATATCTTTCTCTCTAGATATCGCCGCCTTTCTCTCTATTTATCCCTTCCCTTCTCTCTCTCTCTCTCATTTCTTTTCCCTCGTCTCCCTCTCAAAGCTCTAGATGAATGACTACCATGAATGAGCGACGCACCCCCCCCCTCCTACCCCTCCCCCTCCCCCCTACCTATTCTCGTCCATGATGCTCTCCTCATAACTGTTCTCTCAGGTAACCATGGCAACGTCCGCTGTAAACCGAGAGCCTTATGTTTGTAATCTATTTACCTGGTTATCTACCTCCCCGTATGGTTAACATTATACGTATATCTGTGTATATATGAGAGAGGGTATATGTGGCTGTTTTGGGTTGGTGTGTGCGTAGTTGTGTATGTGTGTTAGATATATGGTATTACAAACGGATATTGCTTTATATATATGTGTGCATATACAGTCCTGATATTCGTATACTTACATATGCACTTTGATATTCATAGGTGTATATATAGGTTTGTCTGTATGTACGTACGTATTCGTACATACAAACGAGTATGTAAACATAAGTATCACGCACTGTTGCAGGCTATACAGACTGCATAATGCCGTGTGCGGGCATTTCATTTACAGTGTGCTAAACCGTCTCAAACTTTCCCAACGCTATCAAGATGTTGATCTTTACTATGTGGCTGGCTGTAGGTAGATTAAAGGGAGACGCAATCCCCATTGCACATCTCACGTTGCAATGAACTGCGCCCCCCCCCCCCGCTCCCCCTCACTAGCACATGCTGAATCCTACATCACTATTTTTTTTTTTTTTTTTTTTTTTTTTTTTATACCGCTTATACCCCACCCCAACCCCCTCCATCACGTTCCCTTTTTGGTATATAGAATTGTATTGCGAGTTTTATCCTCCTCATAATTCACACGTATGTCCACCCTGGGACTTCTCTCACTCTCCTCCCGCTTTCCTTGCAATTTCCCTTGCAACCCATCTTGCAATTTTCGAACAACGATGTGCATTGGGCTGTTAGTCCCTAATGAATATTGTTACGGCGCGTCACTACGGCTCTTGGCCACACACTCTCCTTGTTTTATATAGACAGTTATTGCAACGTCTGTTTCCATTTAAAGCCAATACTTAAAGGCTGATAATTCCATTTTGCGTTTGATGCGAACTTCAGGAAGGAAATGATTATTCGCGTTTTCCTTTCCCTCTTCCCCTTTCTCGGAAAAAAAGGGGGGAAATATGGAAAATTGGGGATAACGGTTGTGCTTTGGTGTTGATGGGGAATTTGTGCACTATGGCTGTTTTAATGGTTTATTCACGTCTATGTAGATGAATAGACTGGTGGATATGTAAAGAGATGGACAGACAGATAGATAGATATTTGACTGAATAAATGTATATGCTAACAGATCGATCGATAGATAGAGATATCGTTAGAAAAGCTGATGTATGGAGATTAACTTTGGTCGATAGATAAAGATATATATTTGGGAAAGTTGATACGCATTTATTTATATATTCAATTTATTCCATCCTTCAGTCTCTCGCTTTACCATCCGTTATTCTGTTATTCCTTTTCATTCGTTGCATATTTTTGTTTTACAAATCTCTCCCGCCTACCTCTTTTATCGCTTTCCCCTCTCCCACTGCCTGCAGTTCCCTCTCTTTTACACCTCCTTTCTTCCCGCTAACCCTTCCCCTCCCTACCCCACCTCCATTCCCTTCCCCTCTCTCCCCCACCTCCATCCCCTTACCCTACCCCCATTCCCCCACCCCCCTTACCCAATCTCGACGTCCCATACCCCTCTACCCCACACTCCACCACCCACCCCGTACCCCAGCCCCTACACCCCTCCCCTTCCCCAGCCCCTACGCCCCCGACCCCTCCCCCCATCCCCAACACCCCGACCAGCCCCCACCCATCCCCCCCAGCCCATCCCAATTCCCGCACCCCCATCACCACCCCTGTACCCCTATAGCTCACCTAGGACACTGAGCCAGCCTAATGGAAGGCTGGTTATTAAGAAAGCAATTTTGGGCCCTCTTCTCTTCTAGGGTTTGGCGAAGCCGTTAGGAAAGATATTTTATTAATTCTTGTTATACGGTCTGTGTGTCATGGAGTGTTTTCTTTATGAACAACAACACTTTCGGGAAAGCTCTTCTGTCTCTCTCTCCCCCCCACCCCCCATCCCCTACTCCATTTCTTGCCCCCCCCCTTCCCCTTCCCCTCCCCAGGCTATGGGAACGCCGTTGGAATTCTTAAAGATCTTTGTTTTTTTGTTTTTTTTAATGTATTAGGTTGGTAATAAT
>NW_028234410.1:2625313-2632813 GCF_977035675.1 Penaeus japonicus
TTTGATCTAATAATGAGACGCCGTAATTTTCCATTATTATTTCAAAACGTTTAGGGACTTGCGTTCTATGCATGTAAGTGTTGATGTTAGGAGTGGCTTTGGAAATATTGATGTTAGCAACCACTCAGCTGTTTGGAGTGGAATCGACGCTCTGATAATATCAGAATCAAAATGGAGGGTTTTTTTTTTGTTTTTTTTCCTCTCTTTCTCTCTGTCTGTCTGTATCTAAGTCTGTCTCTCTTCCTCTCTCTCTCTCTTTCTCTTTCTCTTTCTCTTTCTCTCTTTTCCTCTCTCTCTTTCTCTCTCTCTCTCTCTCTCTCTCTCTCTCTCTCTCTCTCTCTCTCTCTCTCTCTCTCTCTCTCTCTCTCTCTCTCTCTCTCTCTCTCTCTCTCTCTCTCTCTCTCTCTCTCTCTCTCTCTCTCTCTCGTGTGTGTGTGTGTGTGTGTGTGTGTGTGTGTGTGTGTGTGTGTGTGTGTGTACATACACAAACAAGTGAGAGAAAGTGTCAGACAAACAGACAGACAGACACACACATACAGAGCAGTGTGTGAGCGGCGCGACAAGGAATATGGATACAGACACCGTTCATATCCCAACACTTGTATTCATGTATTTATTTGCAGTCTTGCATAAGCGAGGATTTCTTAATATATTTTATGGCAACGTTCTCCATGCGTGATCTCAAAGGAATCTGATATCTGCGCACGGAGGACGGAGAGACTAAAATGCTTTTACCTTTCCCTCCTTTTCTCCTTCTCCTCCTCTTTCTTCTCCTCCTCTTTCTTCTTTTATTTTCCTCTTCTTCTGGTTCCCTCTTCGTATCACTACAGGGTCACACTATTTCAATACGTTTGGTCTCGCATGGAGTTGAGGCATTTTATGGAGTATATTTTTGTGTGAACGATAGAAGATATGGAAAGGTGTTGTCGTTTTATATATTTTGAAAACTTGAGTGTTTGTGCAGTTATGCTGTCTCTCTCTTTCTCTCTTTATCTTTCTCTCTTTCTGTCTCTGTCTCTCTCTCTCTCTCTTTCTCTCTCTCTCTCTCTCTCTCTCTCTCTCTCTCTCTCTCTCTCTCTCTCTCTCTCTCTCTCTCTCTCTCTCTCTCTCTCTCTCTCTCTCTCTCTCTTTCTCTCTTTCTGTCTTCCTGTCTTTCTCTCTCTCTCTCTCTCTCTCTCTCTCTCTCTCTCTCTCTCTCTCTCTCTCTCTCTCTCTCTCTCTCTCTCTCTCTCTCTCTCTCTCTCTCTCTTTCTTTCTCTCTTTCTGTCTTTCTCTTTCTCTCTCTCTCTCTCTCTCTCTCTCTCTCTCTCTCTCTCTCTCTCTCTCTCTCTCTCTCTCTCTCTCTCTCTCTCTCTCTCTCTCTCTCTCTCTTTATCTATCTATTTATCTTTCTCTGTCTCTGTCTTTATCTATCCATATATCTATCTATCTATCTGTCTGTCTGTGTGTCTTACGAATCGTTACATTTTGTTTTATTGTTTGTGTTTTCATTCATTCAGTTGGACTTGAATGTTATCCTTCGTTTGTGGTATTACTATAAAGTTAACAGACTTATCCCAGAGCCCTGTGTCCTTTCATCTCTTTAAGTACACGATTTCTGTATTTCAGAATAGTCTTTATCTTAAAGAGCATTTTGACCTTGTCTTGATGGGGAAGTTTTCCGTTGATCCAAGATCTCGCCCCCCCACCCACACTTCTACCCCCTACCCCCCCTACTACCCCCCCTTCAACAGCCTGCCCCATCCCCACCCTCCTTCGGGCAATAACACCATGAACACTTCCTTGAAGGAGGAGAGTTAGCAGGAACAGTGTCTGTCTGTCCTAACGGTCGCGCCGGTTCCGTTTCTCCGTAACGACTGCGACACGAATGCGGAAAGCCGAACGTACGCAAAGCCGAGAGCGATTCCCCGACAGACAGACAGACGAACGGGCGGCGACGGCGAAAGCGGCAGCGGCGACGGCGGAAGCGCTAATGCCGACGGGGGATTCGGCGCACGTCAGTTTAGCGGCGATTTGTAAGCAGAGGAGTCTCGCGGGACAGCTGTTGATCTTGTTAGGCTTTATGTCCTCGCGGTGCGCCTCCTTGCGGTGCCGCGCGCGTCCGGACCGACGATTATGATCTATGCCGACCCGCCCACGTCGCGCCGCTGCGGAACGGGCGGCCGGGCGGGATTCTTCGCGCCTTCTTGGATTGCTGCCTTCTCTTTCTTTCTCTTTCCTTATCTTCATTATTCCACTTTGGGTTTCTTCCTTTTCATATTCTTCTCCTATTTTTTTCCTTTTTTTCTTCTTTATCTTTGATTTTTTTAATGTCCATTTCCATTTAATATTATATTTTCTTTACCTTTTCATTTTCTTCCTTTTTTTTAATTTTCTGTTTTTTTCTTTTACGCCCTATTTCCTTTCTCTTCTTTTTTTATTCTTATCTCATCCCCCTTATTTCGTATTGAATCTTGTCTTGCTTTTTGTCTTCTTTGATTTCCTTTTTTATTCTATTTTCCTTCATTTCCGCTTCTTTATGCCTTTGTGTTCTGTTCCTTTTCTTTCTTATTCTGTTTTGATTTTTCTCTGGATTTTTTAGGCCTTTTATTTATTTCTTCTCTTTTTCATTCTTCCTTCTGATAAATTATTTTCTAACTTCCTTTCTTCTTGAAACTTTCTTGTATTTTTTTCTAATTTGTTTCAGTTTTCAAATAAGTTTTCGTGTGTTTGTGTGTGTGTGTTTGTGTGTGTGTGTTTGTGCGTGTTTGTGTGTGTGTGTGTGTGTGTGTTTGTGTGTATGTGTGTGTGTGTTTGTGTGAGTTTGTGTGTGTCTGTGTGTGTGTGTGTGTGTGTGTGTGTGTGTGTGTGTGTGTGTGTGTGTGTGTGTGTGTGTGTTTGTGTGTGTTTGTGTGAGTTTGTGTGTGTCTGTGTGTGTGTGTGTGTGTGTGTGTGTGTGTGTGTGTGTGTGTGAATGCGTATATCCGGATAAACAGATAATAACTCCATATATGAATAATTTATTTCTGAAGCTGATTCCTCCAAAGTGTGCTTGTGTTTGTGTTTGTATGCATGACTCTCCCGTCTGAATTATTTGCAAGTGCAATAATTATTTACAAGTTTTTTTATTAAAACTTTCGGACAGCTCGAAAACTTGATTTCCTTAATCTGGATTTTGTGAAGTCAAAGCTCGTGCAGAAAACAGCAACTACTCGCAAAGTAGATTTTAAAGAGTGTAAACAAATTCCTAGAAAACTATTCAAAGCCTCGACTCTCCCTCGAGACTTGCTCTCTTTTCAAAGAGCAACAAATCTTTAAACCTCGGAATTTTACCCTTTTTTTTTTTTTTTTTTTTTTTTGCCTTCTTCCTCTTCTTCCTTGGGGCTTTGTGAATTCAGAGCTTCAGATCTTAAAACGCTGCGGGGTCGTCTGAGCTCTGTGTGTGCTTGCCCTTCCTTTAAGACGCTTGCAAAATTTATTTAGTTGATGTTTATAGTGTATCTATTTGTGTATGTGTCTGTGTCTGTGTGTTTGTGTTTGCATTTATTCATTCTTTCAGTCATTAGCTGTCATTACTTATATCTGTAAATTATCTATACGCTTTTTCTCTCTCTTTCTCTTTCTCTTTCTTTTCATCCCTCCCTCCGTCCCTTCCTCCCTTTCCTCCCTTCCCTCCCTCCAATCCTTCCGACCTCCCTCCTGACCTCCATCCATCTATCCCTTCCTTACTTTCCTCCCTCTCTCTCTCTCTCTCTCTCTCTCTCTCTCTCTCTCTCTCTCTCTCTCTCTCTCTCTCTCTCTCTCTCTCTCTCTCTCTCTCTCTCTCTCTCCCCTCCCCCACCCTTTGTCCTTCTCTCCCTTTCCTTCTCTCTCTCTCCTTCTCTCCCTCCCCTCCCTCCCTTTCCCTCCCTTCCCTCCCCTCCCCTCTCCTCCCTTCTTTCCCTTCCTTCCCCTCCCCTCCCCTTCCTCCCTTCCCACCCTTCCTACCGTTTCGTCAAACCATCCACCCTCCTTTCCTTCCTCCCTCCCACACTCCCTTCCCTCCCTCCCTTCCCCTCCCCTCCCTCCCTCCCTCCCACCCCCTCCCTCCCCTCCTTTCGCCTCCCTCCCTCCCTTCCTACCGTTTCGGCAAACCATCCACCGGAGCCGAGACAAACGACCATCTCGCTGGCCGTTACGAGTGCTCGGGGGAGGAAGAGTGGGGGGTGGGGGAGGAGGGAGGGTAGGGGGAGGGGGAATCCGGGGTATAAGTGCTACGCATCGATGGTAAATTTTGAATTATCCATAACAATATTCAGTTTTGTTTTGTTTTCTTTTTCTTTCTTTTTGGATCGATGTGGGAATGTGACGGGGAGGGATAGTGAAAAGGGGGTTGTGAATTTATATGTAGGTGTGTGTGTGTTTGTTTATGTAGGGTGTATATACATTTATGCATACATATATGTGTGTGGGGCAGATTGTGTGTATATGTGTGTTTTAGATTTACACACTGGCGTTTCAACTGTAAGAGACAAAACGAGACACATAAATGGAGAGACAGACAGATACACAGACAGACAGATACACAGACAGACAGACAAACAAACAGACACATAGACAGACAGACAGACAGACAGACAGACAGATACACAGACAGACAGACAAACAAACACACAGACAGACAGACAAACAAACAGACACATAGACAGACAGACAGACAGACAGACAGACAGATACACAGACAGACAGACAGACAGACAGACAGACAGACAGACAGACAGACAGACAGACAGACAGACAGACAGACAGACAGACAGACAGACAGACAGACAGACAGACAGACAGACAAACAAACACACAGACAGACAGACAGGCGGACAAACTCACAGACAAACAAATACACAGACAGACAGACAGACAGAGCAAGGCCTCGGATCGGCGAGGAGAGCGCCTCGTGTGTGTGTGAGGTAAATTGAGTGACCGCCTCATGTCCACCTGCGCCAAATTAATTGCGAGTGTTTACGGCCTCGGCAATTAGAGAGCGACCGCTTGGTTGGATTCATCATTCGCAGAGCCAGGAATCCGGTAATCCTGTAATCCCCCTCGTATTTAAGTCCTTGGATCCCTCCCCTCCCCTCTCCTCTCCTCTCCCCTCCTCCCCTCTCCTCTCCTCTCCTCTCTTCTCCTCCCCTCTCCTCCCCTCCCCACCCCATCCCAGAAACCTCCCACTCGCGATATTACTGTCTTAGTCTTTATCTTCTTGGGGGTGAGGGGAGGGAAGAGGGGAGGGGCAGAAGAAGAGAGGAGGAGAGGCGGAGGGAGAAGAGAGGAGAGGAATAAGGGCGAGGGAGGAGGGGAAAGAAAAGAGAGGAGAGGGAGAGAGGAATTTGGGAAAGATTTAGAGGTAAGAGAAGAGAGGGATGAGAGGTAGAGAGGGAAGAGGGGATAGGAAAGGTAGGAATTAGGGCAGAGGGGAAGGAGTGAAGAGAGTAGATGGGAAAGGAGAAAGAGAGGAGAGGGAGGAATGGTGGGGAAGTCTACGGGTAAGGGAAGAAAGAAAAGAGGGGAGAGGGAGAGAGGCGGAGGGAGGGAGAGAGAAACAGAGAAAGAGAGAGAGGGGGAGAGAGAGAGAGAGAGTGAGTGAGAGGGAGAGTAAGAGTGAGAGAAAGAGAGAGAAACAGAGAGAAACAGAGAGATAGAGAAAGAGAGAGAGAGAGAGAGACAGAGAGAGAGAGAGAGAGAGAGAGAGAGAGAGAGAGAGAGAGAGAGAGAGAGAGAGAGAGAGAGAGAGAAAGAGTGCGTGAGAGAGTGAGAGCAGGGGGTGGGGAACCAAGAGAATGGACGTCAAATTAAGGGCAGTGTTGAAGTCAGGCTTTCGTGGGCGCGGGTGATGAATCGCCAGTCGTATATAAATCTCACCACGCCCAATAATCCCGCCCACACTCCATTATGAAGGCCCGCCACTCCGCCCACAACCACCCACCCAGGCTACCATTCAACCCTCCCCCCTCCACTTTGTGTGTGTGTGTGTGCGTGTGTGTGTGTGTGTGCGTGTGTGTGTGTGTGTGTGTGTGTGTGTGTGTGTGTGTGTGTGTGTGTGTGTGTGTGTGTGTGTATGTGTGTGTTTGTGTGTGTGTGCATGTGTGTGTGCGCGTATGTGGTGTGTGTGTGTGTGTGTTTGTGTGTGTGTTTGTGTATGTATGTGTGTGTGTGTGTGTGTGTGTGTGTGTGTGAGTGTATGTGTGAGTATGTGTGAGTGTGTGCGTGCGTGCGTGCCCCCACCCCCACCCCGATCCACTCCATCCCCGTCAGCGATGTAAACTTCGGGTGTTGGCGATGCTGTGAGTCTGAACCCGAGGGCGTGTTACATGATATCCAAAGTTCGGGTCTCGGGTCGATGGGGCTTCGGGTACGAGAAAACAGGATGGGGTCTGCTGTCGGAGTCTCTCTCTCTCTCTCTCTCTCTCTCTCTCTCTCTCTCTCTCTCTCTCTCTCTCTCTCTCTCTCTCTCTCTCTCTCTCTCTCTCTCTCTCTCTCTCTCTCTCTCACTCACTCACTCTCATTCTTTTGGTCCCACCATCTCATTCTTTCTTTCTTAATTTCTTTTGGTCTTTCCATCTCATTCTTTCTTTCACTCTCTCTCTCTCTCTCTCTCTCTCTCTCTCTCTCTCTCTCTCTCTCTCTCTCTCTCTCTCTCTCTCTCTCTCTCTCTCACTCACTCTCTCTCTTTCTCTCTCTCTCTCTCTCTTTCTCGCTCTCTATATATCTATATATTTCTCTCTCTCTCTTTTTCTCTGTCTCTCTTGTTCTCCTCCTTCTCCCTCTTTTTTTCTCTCTCCCACTCACTGTCATCGTATCTATCCATCCTCCGTCCCACATTCTCTTGTCTTCCTTCCTGCCCACGTAAGCACTTCCGCCAATTTCTTAAACAAGGAGCGTTAGCGAGCTCCTGCTGGCAGGGGGAGGAGGGGGAGGGGATGGGTTGGAGAGGGGAGGGGAGGGGAGGAGGGAAGGAAGGGAGGGAGGAGGGAAGGGGAAGGAGGTAGGGGAGGGGAAGGAGGTAGGGGAGGGAAGGAAGGGAAGGGAAAGGAAGGGGAAGGAGAGGAGAGGAGAGGGGAGGAAGAAGGGAGGTGAGGGGTATGGCTAGGAGAGAAGATATGGGCAAGAAGAAGGGGAAGGAGAGAGGAGAGGAAAGGAAGCGAAGGAGAGAGGAGAAGAGGAGAGGTAGAGGAGAAAAGAGCATAGAGGTAGGAGAGGGGATGGGGAGGAGAGACGAGGGGAGGAGAGGGCCCGGGATATAGGGAGGGAGAGTGGCACTGAGGGTGTAAATAATGCCTCAAGCGGCCCGTGGCACCTGCGTTACAGTGGCACCGTTTGGGTCGAGTCGGAACTCATGCCGAGAAGTGAAGCGCTCGGCTATGCGAGGAATTCCGTTGCGTAAGAAGGAGAATTTTTGGCGGTGTTATTATTAAGTTATTTGTTAATTGGCGTGTTAATTAATGATTACTGTGTGTTGTATTATTGTCGTTATTACCCCTTTTT
>NW_028234410.1:2637813-2642813 GCF_977035675.1 Penaeus japonicus
CCTTTTCCCCATCCTTAGTTCGAGAAGGAAAATGAGAAAAAGAAAATGAAGAAGGAGAAGAAGAAGGAGGAGGAGGAGAAGAAGAAGAAGAAGAAGAAAAAGAAGATGAAGAAGAAGAAGAAAGAAAGAAAGAAGAAAATGAAGAAAGAAAAAGAAGAACAACAGGATAAGCAGGAAGAGGATGAGGAGATGAGGAGAAAAGGAGAAGGAAGAGAAGAAGAAGAAGACAATGAAGACGAAAAAGAAAAAAGAAAAAAAAGACGTAGACGGAGCAGAAGCAGGAGAAAACGGAAGAAGAGGAAGGAAGGAAAGAAGGAAGGCAAGGGATGGGGGGGGGGGGGGTAGGGATGAGGATGGGATAGGGGGGGTAGCAGAGCAGCTTGAGTCTTGGCAAGGAGACTGTTTGTAATAGACCTAAATCCATTAGAGAGATTTATACGCCCACTTGGACGGGCGAGTCGTAAGATTGAGTCTCCTGAGGACCGGTATTCGTAATCCTATTCATTGTTTTGCATATGCTTACACAAAATAGTGAGAGCGCTGGCTGCATGTCAGGCTTGATGTATTAATGGATTTATTCAAACATCCTGCTGTTTGGACTCTTAATTGAAACTAGAGGTATGTTTTGTTTGAGTCTCGAGCGTTAGACGATCTCGCTGTGGATGTTTCGTTAGTGTTTTTGTTTGTTTCGTTTGTTCGGTCGGGTGTTTTGTTTGCGCTTCACGATTTTGTGTTGTTTTGTTGTGCCGTTTGAGTCTCTCTCTCTCTCTCTCTCTCTCTCTCTCTCTCTCTCTCTCTCTCTCTCTCTCTCTCTCTCTCTCTCTCTCTCTCTCTCTCTCTCTCTCTCTCTCTCTCTCTCTCTCTCTCTCTCTCTCTCTCTCTCTCTCTCTCTCTCTCTCTCTCTCTCTCTCTCTCTCTCTCTCTCTCTCTCTCTCTTTCTCTCACTTGCTCTCTCGCCCTCTCTCTCTCACTCTCGCTCTCTCTCTCGCTCTTTCTCTCACTTGCTCTCTCGCCCCTCCCCCTCTTCCCAACCCCGACCGAGAGGCTCAGCTTAAGCGGGTTTTATTAAAGGTTAAACGTCCACAGGAAACGGGAGAGGAGGGGTCAGGGGGTAGGAGAGGGGGGGTCGTTCCCCGATGACGTCACAGGAATTACGTAACGGAACGGAGACTATGAGGGGGGGGTTGAGGGGAAGAGGGGAGGGGGGTTGAAATAGGTTTCTTCGTTTTAAGAAATTACGACTCGCGTGGAAGTGCGTGTGAGTTGTTGCTTGCGGTTTCGGAAGCGGGGGATGGAGGAGGAGGAGAAAGAGGAAGAGGGGGAGGAGGAGGAGGAGGAGGAGGAAGGAGGAGGAAGAAGAAGAAGAAGAAGAAGAAGAAGAAGAAGAAGAAGATGAGGATGGGAGGAAATTGGAGGAGGTGGAAAGGAGGAGGAGGAGGAGGGTAGGAGGAAATTGAAGGAGGTAAAAAGAAGGAGAGAGAAAAGGAAGGAGGAAAGATACGGAGGAAAGGAGGGAGAGACAAGAAGTGAGGAGAGGGAAGGAAGAAAGAGGGAGTAGAGGGAAGGGAGGAGGGAAGGGGAAGGTGGTGGCACGTGAAGGAGACTTTCCCGGTGTTACTATTGATCATAATCCTCCCGAAGGTGTCCACGCCGAGTGTGGTGGTGTGATCGTGTCGCTCGCTTTGGGTGGAAGGGAGGGAAGGAGGGAGGAAGGGAGGGAGAGAGGGAGGAGGGGAGGGGAGAGGGATGGAGAGAGGGAGGAGTGGAGGGGAGGGAGAGAGGGAGGAGGGGAGGGAGAGAGGGAGGGAGAAAGGGAGGAGGGGGGGAGAGAGGGAGAAGGGGAGAGGGAGGAAGGGAGGGAGAGAGGGAGGGAAGGAGGGAGGAGGGGAGGGGAGAGAGGGAGGAGGGGAGGGAGAGAGGGAGGAAGAGAGGGGGAGAGAGGGAGGAGGGGAGGGAGAGAGAGAGAGGGAGGAGGGGAGGGAGAGAGGGAGAGAGGGAGAAGGGAAGGGAGAAAGGGAGGAGGGAAGGGAGAGAAGGGGAGAGGGAGGGAGGTGAGAAGAGGGAAGACGGTGCTTTCATTCTTGAGTCTTTGGCCGGAAGGAGGTGTTTGCTTTCACCAACCTTTGGGAGGAAGGAAGGGGGAGGGAAGGAGAGAGGGAGGGAGGGAGGGAGGGAGGGAGGGAGGGATTACCTGCCTCCTCAGAGCCTCAGAAGAAAAAAAAAGAAATTGCTTGGCTTCTTGAGTTTTGGGAACGAAGGAAATAAGGAATTTCTTGCCTCAGGAAGCTTTGAAAGGAAAGAAAATATTTGTCTCCTCGACTCCTTGAAAGGAAGGAAGGGGAGTTTTGCTTGCTCTCATGACCCTCCATTGACTCTTATTGATGTATACATATCGCTTGTTTTTTCAATCGATTAACGGGTGACGGGCTCTTTTCTCTCTATTTTCTTTGTATTTGGTTGATGAAGAAGTATTTTAACGGATTAAAAGTGTCTTGATATTTTTTTTGCTAATATTCATCTTTTATTCATCTGCCAAACGACAGGGCGCCATTATGCTAGCCTGAAAGCAGGGACCAATAATAATTCACAGCGCGTCGCCAGAGGGCGGGTGTCATCTGTGCCTTCGACCCGAGTGTCACAGTGCCACTGGCTGTGGTGGGTGCCATGAAGCGAGGCCCTGGTAACTCTTGCAGCCTGCATTAGCCCTTTAGCAAACCTCGGGTTGTTATTGGGGGTCGTAGTGCAACTGGAACCTAGATTAAAATTAATGAAGTGTGTGTGTGTGTGTGTGTGTGTGTGTGTGTGTGTGTGTGTGTGTGTGTGTGTGTGTGTGTGTGTGTGTGTGTGTCTGTGTGTGTGTCTGTGTGTCTAAGTGGCGTGTGTATGGGTGTTGATGTGTCATAGCAACGATATAGTAAGTATGCGCCCCTAGCCGCTGACTCGTAGGTCCCGTACGCAGTGGCGCGACCGGGCAGAAGCAAGAGGTTTTATAGTATTGTATCCTATTGAGATGCCCACACTGGCAGAGAGCGAGTTTGAACGCACTTACTCAATGTCGACACACACAAAAAAAAAATAGATAAAAGAAAAAGCTTAATTAGTTTACTCTCATAAAACTTTAACCAATAAGGACACAAAAAAGACACAGCTCCTGCCTGTGTCCGCTCGGTGCCAGTAGGGACGTGGCCTAAAGTCTATTCCTGACCCAATCGTCCAGGATTCATGGGACACTTTTGGATAGGGAGATATATCTCTATAGGGATCGTAGTCCAATTAGGGACGGAGGTGGCCCCAAACTCCCAAAATTGCGACAGGGAAACAAGGGAAATCTTAACTATACTGGTCACTGGATGTATCTGTGTCTGTGAATGTGTGAATCTTTATTACGTTGTTTTCTGATTAATTTGAATATTTGTAGATTAAATGCTTTAATGGATATTGGAATCATAAATGTTAGCTAGAATAAAACGCGACCCTTTAATAGCAATTATTACTATTCTGCAATGGAAAAAAATATATGGCTGCATATTTTCTTTCAATCAGTTGAGCGAAAGTGCCCCGCAGTCAGACTGGGAGGAAAAAAAATCATTTTATCGTTAAAGAATATTAGCAGCCGTCACAACGTCAAAAAAAAAAAAAAAATCATTATAAACTTTCCTTCCAGAAGAAGAATTAGCTTAATCACCAGTCGCCATTAGCAAGGGGGAAACATTTTTTTTTCTTCTTTTTTCTTTTTTTTTTGGTCCTCCTCCTCCCCCCCACTTCGGAATATTGAAAGTCCCTCTAACGGAAACAATTGGGACAACAGTTTTAATATCGCTCGGGGGCGCTGCGTCCATGGGAGGGCCGGACTCAGCGCGTCCTATTTGCATGAGAGAGAAAGGGGTTAGTCGTGCGTGATTGGCCCTTGCCTCATGTAACGTGATAACTGGGGATTGATCGATTATTGTCCTTTTATTAAGCGGGGATCGATCGTGTGTCCGTTCTTAGTGCTGCAGCGGGGTTTGTGTGCAAGCTTTGTGCTTTCTGGGATTGGGTTGGGGGGGGGAGGGGGAGGAGGAGGAGGGGGAGGGGAGGGGGAGGAGAGAAGAGGAGGAGGAAGGGAGGGGGTAAGGGGGAGGAGGAGGAGGAGGAGGTAAGGGGAGGGGGAGGAGGGGAGGGGAAGGGGGAGGAGGGAGAGGGGGAGGGGAAGGGGGAGGGGAGGAGGAGGAGGGAGAGGAGGAGGGAAAGGGGGAGGAGGAGGGGGAGGTAAGGGAAGGGGAGGAGGGGAAGGGGAAGGGGGTAAGGGAGGAGGAGGGGGAAGGGGGAGGGGGAGGGATATAAGGGGAGGGGGAGGTTGGTTGGTGTTATTGGATTTTTGCTTTTGGCATTGGGTTCCCGTTCCTTTCTGTTCTTGGATACAAGCATACAGACAGTATATATGAATATAAACATAGACATCTACAATGTGCGTGTATGTGTGTGACATTTTTGTACGCGCTCGCGTGTGTGTGTGTGTGTCTGTGTGTGTGTGTGTGTGTGTGTGTGTGTGTGTGTGTGTGTGTGTGTGTGTGTGTGTGTGTGTGTGTGTGTGTGTGTGCACGCGCGCGTGTGTGTGCACGTCTTTCCTTCTGTCTCTGTCACGCTCACTCTCTCCTTGCTTCCTTTGTTTCCTTCTTTCCCATTCCTATACATCCTCCTATCCCCCCGCCCCCACCCCTTCCATCCCTCCCCCTCCCCCCTCTGCCATTTCTCCTCCTCCGCCTCGCCTTGTAATCAACCTAAAAGCAGAAGCAACCTGGGATGAATTATGGGTCAAGGTATCGCGTAAGATTCAACTGTGATTATCCTGGTTGCTGCGAGGAGGGGGAGGGGAGAGGGAGGAGGAGGAGGAGGAGGAGGAGGAGGAGGAGGAGGAGGAGGAGGAGGAGGAGGAGGAGGAGGAGGGGAGGGAGGAGAGGGAGGGGAGGGGGGGAGGGTGTAAAGGAGTTAGGTATGGTGGGAGGGAGAGGAGGGGAGGG
>NW_028234410.1:2669865-2674865 GCF_977035675.1 Penaeus japonicus
AGGGGGCAGGGGGGGGAGAGGGGAGAAGAGGTCGAGTCGATTAAGGGGGGGAAAGGGGGAGTGCCAAAAAAGGGGAGGAAGGTAGATAAAGATATGGGCAAAGGGGAGGGCCAGTTGAGAGGTTGATGGCCAGCGTGAGGGTCCCCGGTGGAAGGGAATGGAACTGAGGGGAAAGCAAGAGGGAGGAAGGGAGGATGTGAGGGAAAGTGGTCAGTGGGGGGAAGGGAAGATTGCTTTGCTTGGAGGGGAGAGGATGAGAGGAGAGGAGATGGGAGGGGAGGAGAGGAGAGGAGGGGAGGAGATGAGAGGAGAGGGGAGGGGAGGGGAGGGGAATGGAGGAAAGGAAAGAAGAGGGGAGAAGAGGACGTTTCCGTAGTGGGGAGAGAAGGAGAAAAAAGACAAAAAAATACGCGTTTTGCTTTTGAATTGCACGTGAGGGAGATGGAATCATTTCGTATAAGGGAGGGAGAAATTATGCCTTGTTTCAGAGAGAGATAGGAGTATGTTTTATGTGTTTGCCAGGGGGGGAGGCGATGGTGGGGGGGGGGGTCGATGCCGTGGTTAGAGGGCGTTCACTAATGGAAAAATGGTGTATTAAGGGTGAAAGTGATGGTTTCAAGGGAGGAGAGGACCCCCGGGGATAAGGGTCATTTTAATAGATTTACGTTGCTGATTGATTCCTGATACTTCTACTAAACGTGGATTATTTCGCTTGATTGTAGAACTTTGGAAAGGTTTAGAGTTTTAGCGTATTCGTTAATGACAAATCAGCTGTTTGTAATACTATAATTAGTGTTCGTTTTGTTGAGAATCAGATATGATGCTTGTAATTATGAGGTGCTTATTAAATGCATCAGCTAATGATGGCTTCGAAATCAGCTTTTAGTCATTTCTCCAGACTGACGTATTGCAAATGCTAGACTGCCATATTGCAGATGTCAGACGCTAATAATCAGTCGGCGACAATCTATATTATTACATAAACCTGAATTTCACAAGGATATTTAAGCAGACTGTAACTAGTGGGTAATGCTTCATCCATTTTCATGATTAAAAGTGATATTTTAAAGAATGCAAGAGTTTTGAGACACATTAAAGAAACGGTGCTACAATGTGGGTCACTTTTCACACAGGGCCCTGGTGTGTTTAGCCTTCAATGCATGGTATTTGGTTTCAAATTGCAAGGCAACGGGACCAACATCAGCACGATTTCATGCACGATTATCACGCCTACGTCACGTGAGAGCCATGAATGAACATCAAGTTGCATTCAGAAGAAGAAAAAAATATATATACCGCTCAATTTCCCCGTTATTCGTTTCCAAATACTTCAAATAACGTTTAAACCGCATTATTATCCATGGGATTAACCTCCCCCTGTCCCCCTCCTGTCCCCCTACCCCCCTGCCCCCACCCCCCTTCCTAGACATACCCGAAGGACTCAATCATGTGACCAGAGATGGAGGAGGAGGAGGTGGGGGGAGGGGGGAAGGGGGGGAGAGGGGGAGAGGGGGAAGGCACAGGTGTGGGAAGGCCGCTCGTGCGTGTGTTATTGCCCTCAGGGAATGGACTTGACCTACGGAGCGAAGCCGCATTTGCGACGGAGAGGAATGCTTGCGCACATTCCGATCTGCGTGCTTTAGTGTCGAGTGATGGCGCCGAAGTGTTGTAGTATTGTGAAAGGGCGGGGGATGGGCTTAATAATGATTATTGTTGGAGTGGAGGGGGTTTTGTGCTTGGAGTGGTTGTTTTCTATTCTTTGTTTTGATTATTTTTTTGTGTTTGATAACTTGAGCTTATCAAATACATACATATATATATATATATATATATATATATATATATATATATATATATATAGATAGATAGATAGATAGATAGATAGATAGATAAATATATGAATATATAAATATGTATATATATATTTATATATATATATTATATATAATATATATATATATTATATATATATATATATATATATATATATATATATACATATATATACACATATATACATACATATATTATAATATATATATATATATATATATATATATATATATATATATATATATATACACACATATATACACACATATATATAAATGTATATACATATATATACATACACACACACACGCACACACACACACACACACACACAACACACACACACACACACAGACAAACACACACATACACACATATATATATATATATATATTATATATATATATATATATATAATATATATATATATGTACATATATATTATATATATATATATATATATATATATATATATATATATATATATGTAATATATATATATGTATATATATATATATATATGTACATATATAATATATATATATATATATATATATATAATATATATATATATTATATATATATATATATATATATATATATATAAACAGTGTATCCACATGGGAGATGGATCTGTCCTCTATAAGTAAACAAGGTCTTGAAGAGGCACTCCTTTGGGATTCCCCCCCCCCCCCTTTGATGGCGCCATAGATTACCTGTCGCAGGGCAGAGGGAAGATGAAAGAGGAAAGAGGTAGAGAGGTAGAGAGGAGGCCGGGGAGATTGGGCGTCCCCTCTTTATAAAAGTCCAAACTCATCGAAAATGTGAAATGTTTGTACACATACGCCCATACATGTACGTCTGTGTGTGTGTGTGTGTGTATTCGCTCATGTGCTCCCACACTCGTGTAGAGATGCGGGTCCGTGCCTGGCTGGCCTCGTCGGTTTTTTTTTTTATTTCACACGAAGGAATAATCGTCGGCAAATATTGGATAACGGAATGGAAATGCACCGAGCTCGAGTGTGTGTTTGGAGGGGGAGGTGAGGACCCTGAGAAAGGGTCAAGGAGCCACGTTTGTTTCAGGGTGTGGACGCCCCCTCCCCTCCCCCCCTCCCCCCTCCCCTTGGATATTAAATAACCTTCTCGACGCAGCCAGTAATATCTTGTATGTACTCAATCTGGGACCTACATAATATTTTTCTGACAATTTGGAGTAGGCCTAACTCTCCTTAGGCCCCATCCTCGGCACTCACTGACCCTCTTCCTCCTCCTCCTGCTCGTCCTCTTCTTTCTTCTCCATTTCCTCTTCCCTTCCCCTCTCTCCCCTTTCCTCTCCTTTCCTTTCGTTCCCATTCTCCCTTTCCTCCTCCTCCTCCTCCATCTCTTCCTCTTCGTCCTCCTCCTCCATCTCTTCCTCTTCTTCCTCTTCCTCCACCTCCTCCTCCCCATCCCTCTCTTTCTCCTCCTCTTCCTCCCCCTCCCTTCCTCCTCACCCTCCCTCTCCCCCTCCCCCTCCTCCTCCTACTACTACTACTACTACTACTACTCCCCCCCCTCCCCTCCTCCTTCCCCTCCCTCTCCCTCCTCCTGCTCCTCCTCCCCTCCTCCTCCTCCTCCTCCTCCTCCTCCTCCTCCTCCTCCTCCTCCTCCTCCTCCTCCTCCTCCTCCTCCTCCTCCCTCCTCCCCCTCCTCCTCCCCGTCATCCCCCTCCTCCTCCTCTCCCTCCCTCCCTCCCTCCTCCTTCTTCTTCTTCTCCTCCTCCTCCTCCTCCTCCTCCTCCTCCTCCTCCTCCTCCTCCTCCTCCTCCTCCTCCTCCTCCTCCTCCCCCTATCCCCTCCTCCTCCTCCTTCTCCTCCTCCTCCTACTCCCCCCTCCCCTACCACCCTCCTCCTCCTCCTCCTCCTCCTCCTCCTCCTCCTCCTCCTCCTCCTCCTCCTCCTCCTCCTCCTCCTCCTCCTCCTCCTCCTCTGCCCTTCTGCCTCTTATCCTTCCTTCCTGCGGGGGATGAGACGGGAAGGGGGAGGAAAGAGGGAGGGAGGGAAGGAGGGAAGAAGTTCTGCTGGCGAGTATTAACATTGTGGAGAAGTTTGTCGTGAAGAACCTTAATTTTTATGTCGACTTTGTAACAAGCAGGATTCTCGTGGATTCTCGTGGATTCTCGTGGATTTTGGACGAATTTCTTACTTTTTCTTTGTGGATGTCTGTGTATATATTATATATATATATATATATATATATATATATATATATATATATATATATATATATATATATATATATATATGTGTGTGTGTGTGTGTGTGTGTCTGTGTGTCTGTGTGTGTGTGTGTGTGTGCGTGTTTCCGTGTCTGTGTGTGTGTTTCTGTGTATCTATTTGTGTATGTCTGTGTCCGTGTGTATATGTATGTTGGACTCTAGAGTGGTAGATGGAAATATAGACAAATACAGTCCATACTTATTAAAACAAATTCGTGCACTCGATATTAGCCTCAAATTGCGCTATTGATTATATTTAGCACAAAAGGTTATTAATAAACAGGTGATTCTCACGATTTGACCTGACAGCGGTGAATTATCCCTCCGACCTTGGACGAGCATTGAAGACGACCCTGCAAGCAATAGCTAGTGGCGGGGGGGGGGGGGGGATTAAGGTCACAGACGCCACAACTTCGCATAGATGTGGTGCGTTTATTCCCGTTGATCCTCCGCGTTTAATTATAAGGCGAAAGTTCTGGCTAGGTCGATGTTATTTTCTGTCGTTGAGGTTGTTCTGAAAAGTTCATCTACAAGAGCATTTGAACTCGTATGCACGGATGCGCCCGCAAACATGCACCCTCGACAAGCACGCCCACAGGCACAAACACACACGCATACACGCACGCAACTCACAAGACAGACGCGTGTTTAAGTACTCGGAAACTCATGAATGAAAATGAAATAAACGTGGTTGAAACATCCACTTAAGTACAGCGTAGATAGTCCTTTTTTTTTCTTTTTTTTTTATGCTTTAGACAAAAAATGAGCCTAGTGAAATTATGAGTATGATTATAATTATGATTATGAGAAACTTGTATTGCCGGAACGAGGTATTATGCTCAATGCATGCTGACACGAACCCGTAAATATTGCTCGGAAATATCAGAGAAGTAAGCGCGGGCGCCGATTGC
>NW_028234410.1:2684865-2692819 GCF_977035675.1 Penaeus japonicus
ATTGGTGTTCTTTGATTGATTGCTTGCCTCTTCTTTTCTTTGTTTTCTTTGTTTGTCATGAGCTCGCGTGGGAATTCTCTTCTTCTTAAACGACTTTGTGGCTTTGAACGGCGATGATAAGTTTCGTCTGAGATGTGAATGTACGTGTGTGTGTGTGTGTGTGTGTGTGTGTGTGTGTGTGTGTGTGTGTGTGTGTGTGTGTGTGTGTGTGTGTGTGTGTGTGTGTGTGTGTGTGTATATATATATATATATATATATATATATATATATATATATATATATATATATATATGCATATGCATAGGCATATGCATGCATGTACCGTAAGTAAAATTTATTAATAATGTCGAACTAGATTATTGAAAAAAAAATATATTTGCGTTCATTTTGTATTTTGAAATTCATATGAAGAAGGTTTTTATGGCTCAGGCATAGGTTGTCATCAATTCCGACTTTACTACAGCTGCTCTTGTTGCGTGCGTGCTGAGATCACCAATACTCAGTGGCTCTGCTATTGTGGTCTCTCCTTCAATGTGTCTCTCTTTTTTGTCTGTTTGTATCTCTTTCTTTCTTTATTTATTTATTTATTTCTCCTCTCTCTCTCTCTCTCTCTCTCTCTCTCTCTCTCTCTCTCTCTCTCTCTCTCTCTCTCTCTATATAACTATATATATATATATATCTATATTATATATATATATATATATATATAATATATATGTATACATATATATAAGGTATATGCTTATATATATATATATATATATATATTATATACATATATATTTTATATATATATATATATATATATACATATACATATATATATATATATATATATATATATATATATATATATATATATATATATAACAATTATGTATACAATAATAACAATAATAAATATGTGTGTGTGGAGAGAGAGAGAGAGAGTAAATAAAACAAATATATTACAAAAATGATAAGATAAAAACACAATGTTTGTATACAAAACGCTCACTATTCAGACAAATCAAAACAGGTACCGGAAAAGTCCCGTGTTCACTCGAAAAATGTCTATATTTTTTTTACTCAGTCTACAATGAATTTCCTCCAGTCTAATTGTTTTGTCTGGGTCTGTCTACACTGAATTTCCTTTCGTCTGATTGTTTCGTCTGTCTTTCTACAATGAATTTCCTTTAGCCCTCAAGTCTTCTATATTGCAAACCCTTTGAACGAAAATTTTCACTCTGTGGAGGGGGCCGCCAGTGCCAGATTCCAAAAACACATCAAGCGAGAAGAGAGTAGAGAAAAAAAAAGAGAAGTGGGGAAGGAAATAGGGAAAAGAAATAGGAAAAAAATGAAGGAAAAGAAAAAGGAGAGTGGAAGTGGGTCGAAAGAGAGTGTGGGAAATAGAAACAATTGGGAAAGTGGGAAAGTGGGGGAAAATAGTCTTGGCCAGTACTATACAGTATGTGGGGTTTGTTGTATATAATGGTTTTATTTTTTTTTAGCTTTTTTATATTTTTTATAAAAATTGCTGGAACCGCTGCTTCCTTTGCAGTGGCAGTAAACGCAACAGTTAACGAAGTTGGGCGCTTGGTAATGCTGCCTGGATTTTGAAGAAAGGATTGCTGCGCCCTGGTAGTGCAGAGAAAGAAAGAGAAGAAGTAATAGAATATAAGGAATACGGAAACGGTGTTTTGGCGTTACTCTGGAGTTACAACCCCCCCTTAACCCCGTTCCGACGCGTAATACCGCGTTCGCCGCTCGAGTTTTTTCGCGTCGCGTACACAGTTACCCGCGTGAGCCCCCCGTCGTTGTCGCGCCCGCGTACGTAACGCCCCGTACCCTCGCCGTTGGCGACACGTTTGTGTTGTTGGCTGGCGATCAGTTTGTTTGGCGCCCGCGTAGGGAAAAAGAAAAAGAAATAAGGAGAAAGGGAGAGAGAGGGAGGAGAAGAAAGAAGAAAGGAAGGTTGTTCGCTCTGTCTCCGGCCGACCCGCATTTGCCGCTCGCCTGAGTGTTGCAGAAAGATTCAAGAAAAGAATGATAGAAGAAGAAGAAAGACAAAGAAAAAGCATTAGTAAAGAAAAGAGGGAAAGAATTTCTGCGCTGTATGGTGCAGAATGAAAGAAAACGGATTTTGTTGGTTGTGGGGCCGACACGTCCGTTGGCACGTGGTTTGTGTTGGTTTTTGTGTTGGCGCCCGCGTCACGTACCCAGTTCGAGGCCGTTCGGCGCGCGTTACAGTACCTAGAGTTGTAGATTCTCTGCTCCGATGGTTCGCTCGCTGCTCTGGGCGTGTCTCCCTGGTTTCCGCTGGTTGGTAGGCCGCTGCTGGGCGCTGGTTTTTCCAGCGCTCTGGTGCTGAAGAAACGAACGGTGAGTTTTGTGGCGTCCGCGCCGTCCCGCGCGTTTCAGTGTCCACCGTATTTACGTACAAGACTCTGGTGTTCTTAATAGTAACCCTACCGTCGGAATTATCCTCATTTACAATACCGAGGGAGGAAGATGGAGAGTTGGTACCGAGAGTACTATTGTTTCAACAGCGGTTTTTTTTTTTCGCCGCGACGCGGTTGTTTAATAATGTGTTTTTTTTATATTAAAATTTTGGATACTTCTAACAGTGTCCTGTGGTCGGTGTTATATAAGCTGTTCCTTTGTATTCCTATGGCGAGCCCTAGTGGGGGGGGGGGGGGGGGGGGGGGGGCGAGGCCGTTTCGTACGTTCGTTTTTTCGCGTTCGGAATTAGTATAATTTTTACGTAGTAATTGTCTCAGGGTACAATATAGCCGGGCAGTTTCGTTTTGGAACATATAGCAAAGTCTGGGGGAGGGGGGGAGGGGGGAGGAGATGGGGAACCGGGTAGGGGTAGGGGTTGGGGTAGGACGGGGAGGATATCGAGGGGGGGGAGGAGAGGGGGGGGAGGAGAGGAGGAGAGGAGAGTGGAGGAGGGGGAGGAGGGGGGGGGGAGGGGGGGGGAGAGGGTGGAGAGGAGGTAGGGAGAGAGGGGAGGGGAGGGGGAGAGGGGGGAAGGCGGGGAGGGGAAAGGGGGGAGGAGAAGGAGATGGGGGAACCGGGTCTGGGAGGGTTAGGGCAACATAGAGTCCAGGAAGGTGTTGGGAGTGGTACTTTTTTAGGTCGGGGAGGGGCCTGTTAGGTACGTCCGTCGTCGCGTACGGAGCGCAAGGATTAGTAAGTGCGCCGTACTTGATAAATCCGGAGACTTCCTTTCGCGCGCGGACGTAAACTAGAAGAGAATGAACCCCCTCACTTAAGGTTTGGAATTGGGGTAGGGGTCCTGGGTCCGGGGCCCTGGGGTTAGGGAGGAGGGGAGCGAAGCGGAAGACAAGAAGATGTGACTGAGGTTCTCTGGGCGAGCGAGAGGGACGCGCCGTTGCCAATCCGCTAAGCCAGAAAAATTGAACAGGCTCAGCTGCATGTTCACCCCGGACAGACAGTTAAACGTTTAGGGTAAAGATGGTGCGGGTCTAACACTACGCTGGGGTGTGTGCGTGTGTGTGTTGGAGTGCGTGTGATCGATGGTCGTGGGGGACGTCGTTTCGAAGCACAGGGACGACCGCCGGAGACTGATTCGCGTGTCATGCGGTGAGATTAATGTATCAAAAACAAATATTTCCATTGCAGTTCTAGCTTGTCGAACGGGAAGAGCAATGGGCCTTTTCCCTGCACGTCGTCCGCCATCAAGGTGTTGCAAATTCCGTGTTTTTTCCGGCGATAAGGAGAACGCCGAATGCTTAGTCGTGATGCTGAATATATTTGAGTGAAACGATAGACGGAACTGCACCGCGGTTCGGAACGTAAGGGCCCCATCGAGGGGCGATATTTTCCCTCTCGTGGCAGTCATTGCACGGAGCGCGCAAGGGTTTTGCTTGTTTAAAGGAGGACTTTAGGATTGTATATTTTACAAGGCTGAACAGAATACCAGTATGCGGACGCCGACTCGTTGCAGCAAAACGCGTGATTCACGTCAGTTCGCAATGGGTCGGTTTGCAAGGGTAATATTTCTTGCAGAAACTTTGCGAGTCCATCTTCGTCTTTTTTTGTTGTTGTTCGTATACATTAAGCACCGAGAGAATGTATCAGCCTTTATGTTTTCCTTCTTCGGTGATATATTGCATATCAGCTCGTAAATACCAATAGCAAATAGATATACACAAAAGCATTGGAGTGACATATCGCCGCTAAATGGAAACTTCTTGTAAGACTAAAGGAAGCTGTCTGATGAATGGCCCTGATGTTATTGGACATCGGACTCTGAGTGGACATCCAATTACCCTTCCGCCGGGGGGGTCGCGGCCCGATAATGCTCGACGGGGGACTAAATAAAAGGGGGTTCAGGTTTATAAATCATTTCTGGGCCTGTCGTTGGCGCCTCATTTCTGTGACGGTTTCCGGTGCGAGGGGATAGAATGAGAAAATTAAGAGGTGTGTGTGTGTGTGTGTGTGTGTGTGTGTGTGTGTGTGTGTGTGTGTGTGTGTGTGTGTGTGTGTGTGTGTAAGAGAGAAAGAGAGAGAATATGCGTGTGTGTGTGTGTTTGTGCGCGCGCGTGTGTTTGTGAGCGCGCATGTGTATGTGTATGTACGTGTGTGATCGTAAAATGACATCGTACATGTAGATGATCAAAAGATTCCAACACAAAGAGGCCAGCAAGCGAGTCTCTTCCGGACGAAAGAAATGGCTTCCGCTTTTCCGGCAGTCTCGTCGGCGCGGCCCCACCGTCCGGATTCCCGAAGTGTTCATTAAGCCGGATATTGTGGACGCGAGACCAAGGTGCTCGGGTGATCGGATTTAGGATCATCTGCGCCGATGGGAAATGACGATCGGACGGGTTGGCGAGTGTCATTTTTTCCCCCGCCGGAGAAGGAGGAATACGAGGGAGAGAGAAGGGAGGAGGAATACGAGGGAGAGAGAAGGGCGAAGGAGACGAGGGAGAGAGAAGGGCGAAGGAGACGAGGGTGGGAGATGGAGGAGGGAGAAGGGGGAGGAGGAATACGAGGGAGAGAGAAGGGCGAAGGAGATGAGGGTGGGAGATGGAGGAGGAGGAAGGGGAGGGAGGGGGGCGATGGAGAAAGTTGGAGGGAGAAGGAAGGAAGAGGGGAAGAGGCGAGGGAAGGAAGAAGGAGGAATATGAGGGAGAGAGAAGGGCGAAGGAGATGAGGGTTTGAGATGGAAGAGGAGGAAGGGGAAGGGGGGTGATGGAGAAAGTTGGAGGGAGAAGGAAGGAAGAGGGGAGGGAGCGAGGGAAGGAAGAGGGAGGAGGGAAGATGGAGAAAGTTGGAGGGAGAAGGAAGGAAGAGGGAAGGGAGTGAGAGAAGAAAGAGGGAGGGGGCGAGGGAGAAAGTTGGAGGGAGAAGAAAGGAAAAGGAGAGGGAGTGAGGGAAGGAAGAAGGAGGAATACGAGGGAGAGAGAAGGGCGAAGGAGACAAGGGTGGGAGATGTAGGAGGAAGAAGGGGGAGGGGGGAGATGGAGAAAGTTGGAGGGAGAGGAAGGAAGAGGTGAGGAGGCGAGGGAAGGAAGAGGGAGGGGGATGATGGAGAAAGTTGGAGGGAGAAGGAAGGAAGAGGGAAGGGAGTGAGAGAAGAAAGAGAGAGGGGGTGAGGGAAAAAGTTGGAGGGAGAAGGAAGGAAGAGGGTAGGAAGGGAGATGGAGGGAGAGAAAGGGAGGAAGGGGGGAGGGGGGGGGGGGGGGGGGGGGGGGGGGGGGGGGGTATATAGGAGGAGGGACAAGTGAGAGACAAGAGGTGTTTGAGGAAAGAGGGAGAGGGAAGCAAGAGCAAGAGAGAGAAATTGAGGAAGAAGGGAGGAGGAAAAGGAAATGAAGCGAGAGAGAAGTAGGAAAGGAAAAAGAAAAGGAGAGAAAGAAATAAAAAGAATTAGAAGAGGAAGTCGAGAGGAAAGAAGTAGAAAGAAAAAGATGAAAATCAGAAACAGATTGAAAACCAGAAGAAAAAGAAGGACTGAAAAAGAAAAAAGACCAAAAAGAAAAAGGCCCGTGTCTTCTCCCTTTTTCTCCCCTTGTGCCACATCCATCTACATCTCATAGCCCTCGCCTACAAGTCCTAGCGCCCCTCCCCCTCCTTCTCCCCCTCCCCTCCCCTCCCCCTTTACTGCCCATTCGAGGCGGTCTACCCTCGCCAGGCCAAAGGAGGGCCCCCGTGTACCCGTTTTAACAGATTCACACGTCTCGAAAGGAGTCGCTTGTGCCAATTTCGCTTGTCTCGCGTACACGGCAGGTCGTTCAGCCCCCCCCCCCCACCTTTACTCTCCTCTCCTCCCCTCTCTCTCTTCCTTCCCAGCCTCTCCCCCTCATTTTGCTGCGCTTCCCTTCCCCTACCCTCGTCTTCGATATTTCCAATCGGTTTCTCTTTCTCTTTCTTTCTTTTGCTCACTCTCTCTCTTTCTCTCTCTCTCTCCTCTCTCTCTCTCTCTCCCTCTCTCTCTCTCTCTCTCTCTCTCTCTCTCTCTCTCTCTCTTCTTCTCTCTCCTCTGCTCTCTCTCTCTCCCTCCTACTCCTCATCTCTCTGCACTCTCTCTCTCTCTCTCTCTCTCTCTATTCTCTCTCTCTATTCTCTCTCTCTATTCTCTCTCTCTCTCTCTTTCTTTCTCTTCTCTTTCTCTCTCTCACTGATTCTCTCTCTCTCTCTCTCTCTCTCTCTCTCTCTCTCTCTCTCTCTCTCTCTCTCTCGCTCTCTCCTCCCTCTCTCTCTCTTCTCTCCTCCCAGCTCTTTTCTCTCTTCTCCTCTGTCATCTCTCTCTTTCCTTTCCTCTCCTTTCCTCTCTCTCTCTCTTTCTCTCCTTCCTCCTCCTCCTCCTCTTTCTCCTCCTCCTTCTCCTCCTCCTTCTCCTCCTCCTCCTCCTCCTCCTCCTCCTCCTCCTCCTCCTTCCTCCACCTCCTCCTCTTCCATTTTCCATTTCTTCTGCTCCCTCACTTCCTCTCCCCATCCCTCCTTCCCTCTCCCTCCTCCTCCTCCTCCTCCTCCCTCTCCTCCTCCTCCTCCTCCTCCTCCTCCTCCTCCTCCTCCTCCTCCTCTTCCCCCCCTCCTCCTCCTCCTCCTCCTCCTCCTCCTCCTCCTCCTCCTCCTCCTCCTCTTAGCTGAGAGTCTGAAAAATGCAAGACACGGCGAAGGATTAGGGACTCGAGGTTGATGAGTGGGGAGGGGGAGGGGGAGGGGGAGGGGGAGGCGGGGGAAGGAGAGGGGGAGGGGGAGGAGAGAAAGGGAGGGAGGAAGCAGCGGAGAGGAGAGGTGAAAAGAGGGAAGGGAATTGTTAAAGAGGCAAATAGATTGAAAGTTGAGATTGAGAGAAGAGATTGAAAGATTTTATTTCTTTTTCTTTGTGGTTGAGGTTGTTGTTGTTGTTGTTGTTGTTGTGGGAGTTTTCCTGTAGCGGTTAGTGCTCACTCATTCACTTACTCACGCACACGTACACACACACACAAAAGCACCACACACACTCACGCTCACTCTAACTCTCGCTCTCACTATTACTATCACTCATTCTCACTTTCACTCTCACTCTCATTTTCTTTCTCACTCTCACGCCCACTCTAACTCACACACACACACACACACACACACACACACACACACACACACACACACACACACACACACACACACACACACACACACACACACACACACACACACACACATTCACGCACAGACCCTGACGCAATACAAGCCTGTCTCAAGAGTTACTTAAAGACGAAACGCATCCACGAAACCGGAAATTAAGATCCGAGTTTTCTTTTTAAGAAATAAGATTCCGGAATTGTACGAAAAAAAAGGTTGAAAATCTTTAAGAAATAGGAATGAACATCAAGAAAAGAAAAGATTAAAAAAAGGAGTTTCCGTGGAGTGGGTTCCGGGAAGAGAGAGGGGGTGGGGGGATAGGGGAGACCTAAGAGGGGGGTGAATGGTGGAGGAGGAGAGATGAGGTAGAAATTAA
>NW_028234410.1:2692919-2695419 GCF_977035675.1 Penaeus japonicus
ACGAGGTTGGGGGTTGTGTGTTGTTGTGTGTGTGTGTGTGTGTGTGTGTGTGTGTGTGTGTGTGTGTGTGTGTGTGTACGTGTGTGTGTGTGTGTGTGTGTGTGTATGTATGTATGTATGTGTGTATATATGTGTGTGTGTGTCTATATGACTGAAAGGGAAAATGTGTGCGTATATGTGTGAAGGCCTTTGACAATGATGGCTGGACCCCATTGATTAGTTAACCAAAAATGGAAATAGATTCTATGTCCAGCATTTTAATGGCTTGTAATAGCACTGTTGCGGACGCATTGTAAAGCAGCATTCAAACAGCATCGAAAGGTTATTCTTTGATGCAGAACATATCATTGATCGGGCCTTTGAACATAGGGTCAAATTTACACATCGAACGGCATAGCTGCTTTGAACAGGTTTTATTATTTCTATTAATTGTTGCTTTTCATTACAAAACATCATTTGGATTCGGTTTTGTGTATACGTGTTTTTTTTTATGGTGTCATTTATACAGTAGGTTTATTGTGTTAACAAAGTTGGTAGAGTGAAGATGTATGTGTCCTCTCTCTCTCTATCTCTCTCTCTCTATCTATCTATCTATCTATCTCTCTGTCTATCTGTCTGTCTATCTCTCTCTTTCTCTCTCTCTCTCTCTCTCTCTCTCTCTCTCTCTCTCTCTCTCTCTCTCTCTCTCTCTAACTCTCTTCTCTCTTCTCCCTCCCTCCCATCCCTCCCTCCCTCCCATTCCCTACCCACGCTCTCCATCCTCCCTACCCCTTACGCCGCCCCTCCCTCTCCCTCTCCCTCTCCCTCTCCCTCTCCCTCTCCTTCTCCCTCTCACTTTCTCTCTTTCACACACACATTTTTTGTACGACATTTAATTATTTTTCATGTCGACTGAACATACGTCAGATTGAGGCTTCACATTGAAGGAAGCCTCTGGCAGCGTGGGGGCAACGATTATGAATCACACAATAGTCAATGCACACTTTACCCGTCATGGTTGCAAGCTATTGCAATTGTGCAAACAACACAAACAACACGACCGTCATCGTCAAACGGAAGCCAAACGTCGCTGACAGATTTCTCTTCTTTTTTTTAATTATTAATCACATTAATTAATCTCGCCGATGGGATTCAGCCGGATTCACCAGGATTCACGTGGATTCAGCGAGCTGCAGGTTGACAGTGTGCGACGCGAAATTACGAACGGACAGGAGGGAAGGCCGACTGTAAAAGGCAGGCTCTCTTCTCTTCTCTTCTCTTCTCTTCTCTTCTCTTCTCTTGTATTCATTTGTCTTCTCTTCTCTTGTATCCACTTGTCTTCTCTTGCTCTCCTCTCTCAATCACCCTTTCTCTATCTGTCTATCTATCTCAGTCTTTTCTCTTCTCTTTTCTTGTTTTCACTTGTCTTTTCTCTTCTCTCTCTCTGTCTGTCTCTCTCTCTCTCTCTTTCCCCCCTCTCCCCCCCCTCTCTCTCTCTCTCTCTCACTCTCTCTCTCTCTCCCTCTCTCCCTCTCTCCCTCTCTCTCTCTCTATCTCCTCTCCTCTCATCCCTCCTTCTCGCTCTCTCTCACACTCATCTCTCTCTCTCTCTCTTCACGCCTTCTCTCCCTCCCTCCCTCCGCTCCCCTACCCCTCCTTATCTTCCTCCCTCCCTCCCTCCCTCCCCCCTCCTCCTCCCTCCCCTCTCCTCCCTCCTTTCCTCTCCCTCCTCTCCTTCTCCCTCCCTCCTCCCTTCGTCTCCATCCTCCCTTCTTCTTCCCTCTCTCTCTCCCTCCCTCCCTCCGCCCCCCTTCCTTACCTTTACTTGTGTGCTCTTGGAAGATGCCCCATGATGATTATGTGTGTTTTAGCTTCTCCTGTGTTGGATGTTGAAGCCTCGAGTATCCATTCCCTTCAATGGGTCATTATTATCGGTTTTATTTTTATTCTTTTCTTTTTTTTTTAATGAGGAGGAGAGAAATGGTGATACGTCTGTGATGATTCTCATTATTGTTGCTGTGGATATCAAAATCTTCACTTTCACCTTTGTTGATATTAATTTGATTATAGTTTTCTTGATAAAAAAGCGAATTATTAAGAAATATAAAAATGCAACCGCAGGGAGGGAAAATATTATTTTTTTGTAGCTAACAGATATCTCTATAGTCACGTAACCCTAAGCCCCCTCGCTTACCGCCTTCTCTCTTTCTCTCTCTCTCTCTCTCTCTCTCTCTCTCTCTCTCTCTCTCTCTCTCTCTCTCTCTCTCTCTCTCTCTCTCTCTCTCTCTCTCTCTCTCTCTATCTCTCTCTTTCTCTCTCTCTCTCTTTCTCTCTCTCTCTCTCTCTTTCTCGCTCTCTATAGTTACGTAACCTAACTCCTCCCCCTCTCCCTCTCTCTCTCCCTCTACTCTCCCACCTTCCATCTCCTTCCATCTCCCTCCCTCTTTCTCTTTCTCTTTCTCTCCATCACTCTTTAAGAAAAATGCGTATCTCAACATTTTGCCACCGCCGGGTACGAAGA
>NW_028234410.1:2700419-2702169 GCF_977035675.1 Penaeus japonicus
CACCTCCCCCCCTCCCCCTTTGTACTTTTCCCAGCCCATTTCCGAGGGCGCTGAAGGAGGCGAGCGAGCGAGCGGGGCCCTTTGATTCCTTCGGCAGGACTCTCGCGGTGGTGGGAATCAACTCGCGCCGAAGGACAAGGACTTTGGAGTCTCGTTCGACAGGAACTTTATCGCGGCAGGAAGTAAAGTTTGATTGAAAAGGGACTCGCGTTGGCCGAATGTAGATTGCGCGAGACGGGAGAAAAGGGCTGGGTTTATTTTTCAGTTTATTTGATATGTTGTTGGTATTGTTTTCTATTTTCTGTCTTTTATTTCATTTTTATTTTATTATCATTTTTTTTATTCTTTTATTATATATATATATATTTTTTTTTTTTTTTTTTTTTTGGGGGGAACTAGGGAGGGCGTGTAAAACCATTTTCCTTTAATTGTTGATCTTATAATTTTGTGCGGGGACTTCTTATGGAAGTAAATCTTGTATCATCTTAATTTTAATATTTTATTTATCATCTTTTTATTCTTTTATTTCTTATTCTTTTATTTTTTAGGCGTGTCATTTCCTTTATTGTTTATTTGTTTTTTTGCTTTATGGAAGTAAATCTTTTATCATCTTATTTTTATTTTATTTTTTATCATCTTTTTATTCTTTTATTTCTTATTCTTTTATTTTTTTTTTAGGCGTGTCATTTCCTTTATTGCTTATTTATTTTTTGCTTTCTGGAAGTAAATCTAGCTTTTTATCTTGCCTCGTATCTAGGGGCCTGCCAGGCTATAATTTCCTATATCTTCCTTTCACATAATAATGACTTCCTCCGCCCAGCTTAGGTACATCGGTGATATAGCGTGCCAGCTGTATCAAACGGCCGTGTTAGTTCTTTCTCAGGCGAAGGCCTAATCTACCGACAGAAAAACCATACCCCCTCCAGGACAGATTATTACGAAAACCTGGAACGCGAAAAACAAACAGTTGAAAGACGAAAACAATGACACACTTTCTCTTTTCCTAATGAACTTTGGTTCTGAAGAAGCGTTGCACCAAACCTAATTTCCATCTCTCCAGTCCTCGACGCGGCTTAAATGCATCTACAACTGCTTTTTTCGTTGCCATGATTTTAAAGTTAAGGGTGTTTATATATATATAAAAAAAAAAAAAAAAAAAAAAAAAATATATATATATATATATATATATATATATATATGTGTGTGTGTGTGTGTGTGTGTGTGTGTGTGTGTGTGTGTGTGTGTGTGTGTGTGTGTCTGTATGTGTGTGTGTGTCTTTCTGTCAGTATGTATGTATGTATGATTTTATGTTATCTAAAGATTAATACATTTATGAAGGAACAATCAGATGAAATACGATCATGATAAGACGACCAGGCATCAAAATAGATCGATTGTCTTATTCAATGACCTCCCAGAAAAGAGCACGTTGTTACCTCAATTTAATACTTCCTTCCTAAGAACTCAAGTAACTCGGACGTCTTGGCTCAGCGCCCCAGAATATTATCTTCCTTCCAAAAGACAATTATTTCTGCGATCCTTATGACTGGCTTCATTAGCGAATGGCAAGTGCGCGACATGTTTATTCCTGTCGTAACGAGTTGGTTCGATCACGTGACCGCCAGAGTGTAACCAACCCCGGATGTAAACAAAGCCTTTGTGATGGAGCTTTTGGATTCCTTCTGTGGACACGTGCTATTACCTTTGACGTTATTAACGTGGTACGATTAGAATTGTTATGTGTGCTAAT
>NW_028234410.1:2728022-2735522 GCF_977035675.1 Penaeus japonicus
AGACTTGTCACAAAAATATTCTCGTAACGGAAATCTCTCACAATGGAACCTCGTGTAATAAGACACAAAAGTAACAAGAGAATAAGAAAATGGGGAAAAAATAAGAAATTGCCTGGAAAGAAATCACACAACTATTCTAAAAAAAGGGACATGAAAACATTTATGGCAAAAAAAAATATATATGTATTCGTAAGCAAGTTACGTAGAGTAAAAACACTGACAACAAATATATATATATATATATTCATAGCGAAAACCACTCGTGACAAACATAAAGAGAAGAAAGTCTAGCCAAAGCAAAAGAAACCACTCGCAACAGAAACCAAACCCAACGGAAACCACTCGCAAAAGAAACCAAACGTAACGGAAACCACACTCAAAAGAAACCACTCGCAACGGAGACCACTCGCAGCAAAAGCTACTCACACCAAAGGCACTCGCATTCAACCAACTCCATTCACAGCGAAACCATTCTCAGTCAGCATAACCATTCACACTAAATAAACACAGCACACTCGCAACGAACCACTCAAACATAAAAAGCCAGCTCTAAACCCACTCGTAACTATAACACTAACAACAGAGCCATTCATAATAAGTACAGTCACTATATATTAAAAAATAAACTTGCAGCGAACAGGTCCTCCCCCCCCCAAAAAAAATAAAAAGAATAATAATAATAAATAAAAATAAAAACGAAAATAAATATAATAATGACAAATAAACATTTAATATGATAAATAAACATTTACTATGATAAATAAACATTTAATATGATAAATAAACATTTAATATGATAAAAATATATCAATGTAAAGATAAATAGAAAAAAAATAGATAACCAGCGCAAAGCTCAAAAAATTCCCTTGCAACAAAAACATTCGCACAACAGAAAGAAATTCCGCGGATCTTTGCTGTCCGGAGTCGGCATTCCCCGGCGGTCGGTCGGTGGCGAGCGGCGCGGCGTGGGTAAGCAGGCGAGCCGAGGGAGCGGAATAAGTCTGATTTACTGTTGTGTTAAAAGCAAATTGATACACTCGCGCCGCGCGGCTTATCAAAAGCTTTGTCATTCCACTCTCAGCTTCTGGTAGTGACTTGCAGATTCTTTCAGTCGTGTTTAGCTTTTCTCAGATACTTTCAGCTTCTTTCAGTCGTGTTCAGCTTTTCTCAAATACTTTCAGCTTCTTTCAGTGGTGTTCAGCTTCTCTCAAATACTTTCAGCTTCTTTCAGTTACTTTAAACTTAGTTTCAATTACTTTTAGCTTCCATTAGTTACTTGCAGCTTCTTTCAGTCGTGTTCAGTTTCTTTCAAATACTTTCAGCTTCTTTCAGTTATTTTAAACTTATTTTCAGTTACTTTTAGCTTCTATTAGTTACTTGTAGCTTCTATTAGTTACTTGTAGCTTCCTTACATTACCTTGACCTTCTTGCAATTCCTTTCAACTTCTATTAATTACTTTCAGCTTATTTTCGTTGCAGTCTCTGTTATTTTCAGCTTCCGTCAGTTACTTTTAACTTATTTCAGTTACGTTCAGCTTCACCTAGTTTCTTTTAACATATTTCAGTTACTTTTAGATTCTTGCAATTACGTTCAGCTCTGTTTCGCTTAAAATCACATGTTAATAATAAAGATAAATGTTGCGGATGTCTTTCTGTCTGTCTTTCTGTCAGGGTTTCGTCAGATCGAGTGGCTGTGTACGTGTAAATCCAAAGATGAAGTTATTATGCAGTAAATTTGTGATTAATTTGATTTGGAAATGAATCATACTTTTGGATCTGATCGCGAAATAAGCTGAAAGTGAAATCAGCGGGAAGTGGATGCGATGCGTGTTATCTTGCTGAATGCGTTATCTCGTTCACCTTTTTTTTTTTTTTCTCCCCGTGATTACTGAAACAGATGATATTCGCTTGATAATCATCTCTCTGAATATTACTATCCTATGATACATATCTTCACCATTCACAACATTAGCTCCATCGTCTCATTATCATAAAATTTCCATTAATTTCCACACTGAATAACAACATCCGGAATGCCCACCGGTCGGTTAGTTATCCAAAAACAACACACGATGAGAGAAAAGGTTCAAGACGTGTGCAATATCTCCTATAAAATGGGTGAATTATGCTCCATCACGCTCCACGCTATCCGGTCCACCTGGATGGACGTGTCTGTGTGTGTGTGTGTAGGTCGGGCGCTGGTCATCACCGCTTTACCCTTGTCACTGTATCTGATGGATTCAGAGCCATGGACGTCCAGGATAATGTGTGTGTGTGTGTGTGTGTGTGTGTGTGTGTGTGTGTGTGTGTGTGTCTGTGTGTGTGTGTGTGTGTGTGTGTGTGTGTGTGTGTGTGTGTGTGTGTGTGTGTGTGTGTGTGTGTGTGTGTGTGTGTGTGTGTGTGTGTGTGTGTGTGTGTGTGTGTGTGTGTGTCTGAGAGAGAGAGAGAGAAAGAAAGAAAGAGAGAGAGATAGAAAGATAGATATAGAAGGAGGGAAGATATTGTCTGTGTGAAGATATACATGTTGTTTTCTATGTATAGTATTATCTTTTGATGCCAAGAACAAGAGAACAGAAAACTTAATTTACATTCTAATAGGAAAGTCACTAGACACAAAATTGCATCTATAGGCCTAGCGTAAGAGACTGCAGTCGAAAGATTCATATCACATCATATAACTATGTACCGCACGCAGCACTGTCTTCAGTAGTGAGAATGGAGAGAAAGGAGAGAGAGATGGTTGAGGATACGGGCGTGATTGTGGCTTCGGTCGAGTGGAGGAGGCAGGGTGTAGGTGTAACGGACGCCCGTGAACAGTAATGGACGCTGCGGGAGGTCGAGGGGGGGTCGAGGGGATAGGGGAGGGGAGGGGAGGGGGGCGTCGAATGGCCTCATGTATGGACGTATTTGGTTTTATGGGAAAGCTTCTCGTCTGCTTGCTTGCGGTCGAACGAACAGCTGATCGCACGCGTGTGTACTCGGCAGATCCAAAGGCATAAAGGCATGAATTCGAACTGTGAAATAACCATGCTTGTTTATTTTCCCTCAAGAGATGTTTATGAGCTATGCTACTTATATATATACCTATCTCCTAATACTTGCTGTTAGCCGGTACTCTGTATCACCTGGATTTAGCATCCGGAAAGAAGAGCTAATCAGCAACACAAACAAAACAGCTGTAAACCAGAAAAATAAAAAATAAAAAAACACTTCGATGTTTCCAGTACGGTAAAAAAAAATAAAAAAATAAAAAATAAGAGCTCATCGACACAGGATGGCGAACATAGCAGCGATTTTATGCGACCTTTTTTTTTACCTTTGGACGTAAAACTCCGTTTAGTGACCCCGTTGGAAAGTGTCGTAACGGGCGCGCTTTCGGTTCCATCCCTGGCGACTTGTGGGACTCCCGGGCGCAATGGTGGGAAGGGGGGCAGGGGGGGTTGCTGTGGCGAGGGGGGGGGATGGAGGCGACTGGAGGCTGGAAGGATAAAGTGGGAGAAGTGAGAGGAGATAGTGGAAGGGAGGAAGAAGAGGAGGTAAAGAGAGTAGAGAGCAAAAGGAAGAACGGAAAGAGGGGAAGAAGGAGGGATGAGGAGAGAGGAGGGGTATGAGAAAGGGATAGAGGAGAAGGAAGGAGGATGAAGGGAGAGAAGAGGAAAAGGAAAGAATGTGAGGAGATAAACGAAAGGGAAAAAATGGGGAGGAGGAAGGCGCGCGAGATAATAAAAGAGGGAAAAGTTGGGGTGATGAGGAGAGAAGAGACGAAATGAATACAAGAGGGAAGAGGTGAGGAAAAGGAAACGAGAGGAAAAGAATGACAGAGGGAAATAATGAAAAGAATAGCTGTTTATAGTAAATCCATTAGACTTACCGAAGGCCGAGCAAAGGAACAAATCTCTATTTATCTATCTATCTATCTATCTATCTTCACTTATCTATCTAGCCTTTATTTTTTTCATTACAACTATCTACCTGTCTCACTCTGTCTATATCTATCTATATCTATGCATCTATCTAACACTGTCCACCTTTATCCATCATTTTCTTCTTCATCCCTTTATTTCTCTTTCTCTCTTTCTCTTCCTCTCTTGCTCTTGTCCCCTTCTCATTCCTTGCTTTCATCTCGCACTATATCTGCCTTGGGTTCAATTAACGATTCCTTTCTCTGTCTTCGTATTTATTTATATTAATTATGACATTTTAGGTCGTATTCTTTCACTACATTTCTTCATTTCTTTTTTTCTCTCTTTCTTTCTTTCTCTCTTTCGCAAGCTCGCGGAAATCCCAGAATTCAGAAGCATTTCACGGAGCAAGGAATTAAGGTTTAAAAGACTTCGAAATTATTTTTTTTTACTCAGTGTAAATGCGTTTTGTAATTACACCCACGGATGGAATTCACAAGAATGTTGAAGTGGTGTGTGTGTGTGTGTGTGTGTGTGTGTGTGTGTGTGTGTGTGTGTGTGTGTGTGTGTGTGTGTGTGTGTATGTGTATGTATAAACACCCACAGACACGCGCGCGATTGAACTTGTCCGGAGTGTACGTGTGTGTGTGTAGGCTATATGAAAACATGTGTGTATATGTATGAAAACCTATGCACCGAAAATATTGCTGCAGAATATATATATGCGAGGTAGCAAATAGTATGGCGCTAGAAAATAACTCCAGTACATGATGTGAGCATGTACTGTATCTGGCAGTATGAATATGCGTGTGTGTTAATGACTCCGCTGTTTTGTGGCCCTGTTGCCGCGTCCATGGCACTCTACCCGTCTAGTCTGTGTATCATTTCCCTATCCAATCTTAGACAAACACATAGTTCGATGTATATCCGCTTTGTGTGGCATCGATAAGGGTACTGTTCTCGCGTGTGCATGCCCTTTGCCTTAATTCTACAGGGTGTTATTATTAAAATGAAGTGACCCGCATACCCTGTGCCTCGTAGGATATCCCTGAATTGCCTGCATTCTGCCTCCTCGGGGTGCAAGGCTGTGCAACCGGGGTGTGAGAAGGGCCTGGATTAGAGGTCCTTTACTGTTATTGGTATTACAGCAGTTTCCCTCGAATTACGCTGAATGCGCTCGGCTGTGTTGTCAGCTCCAGCTCCGGGCATTCGACCGAGCGTATGCCGACACAGCTGCGCCGATACACATCTGTGTTTTTGAACCTCGGGGTGCAGCGCCATGCATAATTGATACACGTATTGAAGCGAGCCGGCAGAGGGCCACTTGTTGTCGACGCTAATGGACGGGCTCATCCCGGGTTCGCATTTATCATCGCTGCATTAACGGATTCATCTTCAAAACGGGTCGCGCTCTTGACCGTGTGAATGTGCATGTGCGTTTGGGAGGGAGGTCACTGTGGAGATGGGAGTGTTGGGGTCTTCCCGTTTCCTCATTCCCTTCCTGTTCCTCATTCCCTTCCTGTTTTGTGTTCGATCTGTAGAGGTAGGATTAATGGCTAAGAAAGTTCGCAAATTGTTATAGGTGCAACCATGCTTATACGTAAATATACATTTATATTATGTGTTATTTACAGGAACGAGTAGGTTTGACGTGGGAAATTACCATTTTATTCAGCAGCACAAGTAATTTATTTTACCAGATTATTTATCATTACAGTTGTAAATGGGATCTGAATGTATAATCAAGCTCTATATTAAAAAGAGGCACTCGGCATACAGAAATTCATATTACATAATATAAATTCTCTTGCATCATAGCGAACCCTTCATTATGGATGATTCTCTCTCGCAAAATAAACTCCATTACACGTGTTTGTTTTCCAGATAACTCTTTGACAATGATAAGTAACAACTAATTGTGTTTTTTTTTCTTTTTGTCTCTCCAGTTGGCTGAGTTGGAGCAGCGAGTGGTGGAGGCGGAGGCACGTGCTGAGGATGCAGAGGAGAAGGTATGTCTATGTGAAGTATTTCGTCTGTCAGATATGCGGCGCTGATTTATTGCAGCGAGCAGGCCCTCTGGATGGATCGGTCGGTACCTCGGGTGGAATTTCTGGTGGGCGTTTTAGTATATTTCCTTTTCATGGCGTGTTGTTTTGGCCTTTTGGGTTGTTGGAATCATGTCCGATATGTTTTGTTTTTTTAGGGGGTAATGAAGAACTGGTAGATAATTGATGGTTATGGTTTCAGAATGTCTCTTACTTGTGTTCTGGAGATTTTGCGGGGCTAAAGCCATGAAGAAATGTATGTCAAGAAAATGAAATGTGGTTTGTTTCGACCGTGGAGTGCAGGCTTGTATATCGGTTGTTGATAAAAGAATATGCTGAGGAATATACTGGATTGTTATAGGTAATTATATGCATGAGGGTGTATAAGCTTATCCACGGATTCTCTAGTTAGCTACCTCAATCTCTGCATTCTGATTCAACTTGGAATCAAGTTATTGGAAGTGAAGAGCATGGAATAAAGCGAAACGGATTTTAGACCATTTTGTACGAAATGACCAGAGAAAAAAAATAAACAAAATTTTGCATTCCGGTATAAATTAGGAATCAAAATAGGTTGAAGTAAAACATTAGCTTTAAGAAAATGGATTATAGACCATTAGATAATAGTTATTGGCTGACTATAACCATCCGATAAAGATCATTAGCAAAGTAACGACCGCATCCGGCCAAGCTTTGACATCATAGGTGTCTGAATGGGTCTGGACGAAGAGAGTTTCACCAGCATCTCCAGCATCTCCAGCAGCCATGTAGAGCATCATCACCCACTCTTGTAGAACGTGATGCTGTTCTTTGAGACAATTTCCGGAAAGGAGACACAGACGAAAGGGCATTCCACACGCGCTTACATCCTTCCAACCGAGAGTTTCTAAATTCCTACAGGAGATAGATTAAAGCATTAGGAAATTAAGAAAGACCGAGCAACGAGATAGGGTGATGTAGCTTCGCGAAGGAGTCACCGATGCGTGTGACCTCATCAGGATATTTTACAGTGACCCCTTTGCAAGGTTTCTGCTGAGCCATTCAAGTCATCCCGCTTCAGGACGTAAGCCGGGGAGATGGAGAAGGGGAGATGGAGATGCGAATGGGAAGAGGGGAAGGGGGAGGGGAAGGAGAAGGAGAAGGGGAAATGAAGAGGAGGAAGGGAAGATGAAAGGGAAGAGGGGAAGGAGGAGAAGAAGGGGAAGTGAATAGGAGGAAGAGGAGGAAGGGAAGATGAAAGCGATGAAGGTAGAGATTGAGGAAGAGACAGCAGAAAGTGAAAATGAAAAGGGAGTGAGGGATGATGATAAAATAAGGTAAAGGGGGAAAAATGAAAGGGAGAAGAAATAGAAGGAAAATTAGCTAAAAGGGAAACATGTAAAAGAAACAAAATATGAAAAAAAAGAATAAAACAATACAAAACCAATACAAAACAACGAAACTAAAACAAAGAAAACAACATTTATATCAGAAAACAGACCCGCTATCACATGAAAATCAGTTCAGCCGCGCGTGAGCCAATATATAACAGCATGAGTACCAACTGACAGTAT
>NW_028234410.1:2755522-2758022 GCF_977035675.1 Penaeus japonicus
CACACACACACACACACACACCCACACACACAAACAAATACGAACAAACACATACACACACAAACATCGCACTCACACACACACTCACACACACACACACACAAACACCCCGCACACACACACACACACACACACACACACACACACACACACACACACACACACACACACACACACACACACACACACACACACACACACACACACACACACACACACACACACACACACACACACACACACACACACACAACACATATACATACCCCAAAGCTTCCATGTCATTCACTTACATTCCCTCTTTTCCCCCGTCAATGTTGCACTCTCCCCCCCCCCTCAACGATGCACGTGCAAGAGAAGGCCGGAATGCACTCCCGGTATTCCTGAGTGGCAAGAGACCCGGCGGGACGCAAGGGCGGCTCCAGGAATGTATTTCGGGACACAAAGTTTTTTTTAGGGGCGGCCTAACAACTGGCAGTGGGATGTGCGCAAAGTTTTTATCACGAGACCCTGACTCCCTGCTCATTGGGGGGTGGGAGGAGGGGGGTTAGGGGGGAGGGTGAAGAGGGAGAGTAGAGTGGGGGAGTGGGGGGTTAGGTGGAGGGCGAGGGGGGTGGGGGAGGAAGAGATGATAGGGGTAGTTAGATAGGTAGATAAAGAGAAAGGGAGAGATTTAGGGTGAGAGTAAGATATATATATGTGTGTGTCTGTGTTTGTGTGTGTGTGTATTCTTTTCTTTTTTCTTTTACTGAATTATTTGAATAGCCACCAAACAAAAAAAAAAATCAGACAAACACCTGAAAAAAATTGTAGCTGAGGCAACGCAGAGGTCCCCCGTCTTGAGTCCATATTGACAAATTTTTCGAAGATCTGTTTCGACTCCCCTTTTCCTCCTTCCCCTCCCCCCCCTTGCTCCCCCTTCATCCTCCCTACCTCCCCCCTTACTCCTTGTGCTCTCTCCCTACCCCTCCACCCTCCACCTCCCCCCTACACCCTCCACCTCCCCTCCTACACCCTACCCCCCCTACACCCTCCACCTCCCCTCCTACACCCTACACCTCCCCCCTTACTTCTTATGCTCTCTCCCTACCCCTCCACCCTCCCCTCCACCCCCCTATACCTCCTTCCTCATAAAAAAGGATCTGGCTGAGCCTACGGAGGATTGATCGAACCGGAAGTGATGGCTGGCGAGGAGAGCGGCCTCATGAACCCCGTTTTATCCTCGAGATACCAGGCGAAAGGACCAAATTATGAGGGGTTTCCGCTCGCTCGCTCGCCCGCTCTCTCTCTCTCTTTCTTTCTTTCTTTCTTTCTTTCTCTTTTTCTTTCTTTCTTTCTTTTTCTTCCTCTTTCTTTTTAACTTTATCTCTCTTTCTCTTTATCTGTCTCTCTCTCTTTCTCTCTCTCTTTCTTTCTTTCTTTCTTTCTCCCTTTCACCCTATCTCTCTCTCTCTCTCTCTCTCTCTCTCTCTCTCTCTCTCTCTCTCTCTCTCTCTCTCTCTCTCTCTCTCTCTCCTCTCTCTCTCTCTCTCTCTCTCTCTCTCTCTCTCTCTCTCTCTCTCTCTCTCTCTCTCTCTCTCTCTCTCTATCTATCTCTCTCTCTCTCATTCTCTCTCTCTCTCTCTCTCTCTCTCTCTCTCTCTCTCTCTCTCTCTCTCTCTCTCTCTCTCTCTCTCTCTCTCTCTCTCTCTCTCTTTCTCCCTTTCACCCTCTGTCTCTCTTTCTCTCTCTCTCTCTCTCTTCCTTTCTCCCTTTCTTTCTCCCTTTCACCCTCTCTCTCTCTCTCTCTCTCTCTCTCTCTCTCTCTCTCTCTCTCTCTCTCTCTCTCTCTCTCTCTCTCTCTCTTTCACCCTCCCTTTCTCCCTCCCATCCCCCCCATCCCTCCCATCCTCCCATCCCTCCCACCTACACTCCCTTCCCTCAGTCTATACGAACACAAGAAATAGATCATCATAATCATTTTTTGTCTAGCAGAAAAATTGAATTTATCCCTTTGGTTCTCTCTGACGTCTACGAGAGGCAGAGAAACGGTATTTTACGAACCCTTTTTGATAAAGTAGCGTAGCCTCTTCCCAATTTTTCTCCCGCCGAAGCTTATCTCATTACGGTGAAAGTTATCGCCCCGCAACGGAGGGCCTGCGACTCACGAACGGGCCAACGAACGAACGAACGGAAGAACGGGTGTACGTGAACGCGAACGAGTGCCAGCCGCGAAGAAAGGCCGATTATTTTCTTTCTCTTTTTTTTTCTTGACTCTGTTTGGTTGTTTGTTTGATCGTTTTTCTATGGGTCTTTGTTTGTCTGTTTGTATCTCTCTTTTTCCCTGCATCTCTCTCTCCTCTCTCTCTCTCTCTCTCTCTCTCTCTCTCTCTCTCTCTCTCTCTCTCTCTCTCTCTCTCTTCTCTCTCTCTCTCTCTCTCTCTCTCTCTCTCTCTCTCTCTCTCTCTCTCTCTCTCTCTCTCTCTCTCTCTCTCTCTCTCTCTCTCTTTCTCCGTCTTCA
>NW_028234410.1:2763022-2773022 GCF_977035675.1 Penaeus japonicus
GAGTGTCAGACAATCTTCCGTGCCAGTGATGATAAGTGTTAGTGACAGTGCTTGTGAGCGTGAAGTGAAGGCCGTGCCTGTGTGTACGATTGTACGATTGTTCGCCACTGAGTCACTGACCTGGAATTGAGGGACTTGATCTCAGTGCCCGGTGGATCGCCTGTGGAGTGGCCGGGTACCGGGTGGGTGGCTGAGGACGCGGAGGTGGACGCTACCGATGACACCTCCTCACGCCCTTTGAAGGAGCATCGTCGGGACACGCCAGCGCACGCAGGATCTGGAGACTTGAGGTAAATGACTCATCGAGGCGAGGGGAGGTCGTGGGAGTTCCGTCTAAGGCAAACACTCGAGTTATTTGATCTGAAGAAGTGTGTCGTTTTGCGAATTCTAATTTTTCACGATCTAATCTTCTAGTCAGTTCTGTACTCGTTGATAAACTGCGCTGACAAGGTAAATGCTGACAGTGATAGACACTGATAGATCTCTAGTAAGCACTGATATATAGATTCATATCACAGAAGAGAAAATCCTTGAATTAATTCCCGATCAACATAGCGCCTGTAATCGCTAGTAGATACATTCTGATCTAAAAAAAGAAAGAAAAAAAGAAAAAGAAAAACGTGTAACTAACTCACGGATAAATTTGTATTTTCAAATCTACGGAAGCTGAGTTATTAATCAATCAAATAGCTTTTATGTGTGAAGCTATCGCAGAGTACATTATTAGTCCATTTATTTATCAAAGGTTTCGATTTATGTGTGCGTTCGTGTGTGTGTAGTGTGATCTCGAGCTCACATTTATGATCACAAGCATGTCGTCCAGTCGTTGATCAAAGTCGTTCCTTCGAGACGATGATTAATGCGTTGATTTAGCTTGCAACATACACATTATTATTTTTTTTTTTCAAAGATGACAGGGTTGGCCATGAGGTTAGGATTATGTTCATGGCACAGTTAGTATGCGTGTATGTTGAAGGGGAGCTGTGCTGTGGGTAAAAGGGTGTATTTCGATGATGGACAGGAGGGGAACCGCTTCCATGTTATTATTTGAACGTTATTGATTCAGAGATAAAATAATAGTTTATAGTGGATATTGTGTTGCGATATACATTGTATGCAATATATAATTAGTCGTGTGCATTGATGCTTGGTTACATTTGAATGAAATCGTTATTAATTGGGTTATTGTTAACCCGCTCGATGTAAGCTAATAATCTGTTAATTGGACTTTGACATATATATCTTAATGAGTTTACATTTCCGCCACAATTGCTGTAAAATGTGCAAAACCTTAGGGTGATAGAGGACCTTGATTAAGTGAATCTAAATAAAGGACAAAGAAGAAGGATTTAAAGACTAAAAACTGTCTCTCTCATTCTCTTTTTCTTTTTCTCTTTCTCTTTCTCTCTCTCTCTCTCTCTCTCTCTCTCTCTCTCTCTCTCTCTCTCTCTCTCTCTCTCTCTCTCTCTCTCTCTCTCTCTCTCTCTCTCTCTCTCTCTCTCTCTCTCTCTCTCTCTCTCTCTCTCTCTCTCTCTCTCTCTCTCTCTCTCTCTCTCTCTCTCTCTCTCTCTCTCTCTTTCCCTCTCTCTGTGCATTTCTCTATCTCTCTCTCTTTCACTCTTTTATTCTCTATCTATTTATCTATCTATCTCTTTCTCTATCTCCCTATCACTCTATCTTTCTATCTCTTCCCCTCCTCCTCCTCTCCCTCCCTTCCTCCTTTCCTCCTCCCTCCCTCCCTCCATTCTTCCCTCTCTCTTTCCTCTCTCCTTTCTCCTTTCCTTCCCCCTTCCCTCTCCCTTCCTTCCTGTCACCCCCCTCCTCCACCCCCTCCTTCTTCCTCCCAGCTCCTTCCGTGATGCTTATCCTCCTCCCTCCTCCCTTCCACCCCCTCTTCCCCCCTCCCCCCTCCCTTCCACCTCCTCCCTCCCTCACCTCCACCGGCGTGACATGTGACGATGGATCAGTTCAGATTGATTTGCGTAATCCCCTTCATAGGAGGCTGAGGGATTTGCCCCTGTATCGTGTCATAATAGTTCTGTGTTATATGTGCAATCCCTGGGTTCTTATTGTTCGTGTGTTTTATTTTTTTATTATTATTTTATTCATTTATTTTTTTTTTGTGTGTGTTTTATTTTTTTATTTATTTTTTTACTGATTTGTGTTGGTGGATTTTTGTGTATATCTGTGTTTTTGTTTTATTTATGTGCTTATTTTAGGTATTTGTTTTGTGTATGTGTTTGTTTGCTTGTTTGTTTCGTGTGTACTGAAAATATTTGCCTGAAACAGAATTAGTAGAGTAATATTTAAATCAAAGATATAGGAACTTCATTCTCTACCTGTTAAGAGAGAAATTCCAGATGCAGAAAGCCAATAATTTGGTTTTCACTGAATAATTTGTTGTTGTGATCTCTTATGCGAAATACTTCAATGCACCCGGATGTTGCACTGGTATCCGTTATTTTCTTCTCTTGTTTCTTATTGCAGTCGTGGCGACGTACCTCAGACGGGTGTAATATAGTCTTGTGCCTTTACTCCTTAAAGCTGAAAATGGCCTGCCTCTCTTGCTCTCTCTCTCTCTCTCTCTGTCTCTCTTTTTCTCTTTCTTTTTCTTTTTCTCTCTCGCTTTCTTTCTCTTTCTCTTTCTCTCTTTCTCTCTTTCTCTATCTCTATCTCTCTCTCTCTTTCTTTCTCCCTCTCTCTCTCTCTCTACTCTCTTTCTCTCTACTCTCTCTCTCTCTCTCTCTCTCCCAAAGAGTAGTTAATCGTGCAACCCATTGAGTTTACCTTGTCAAGAGCAGTGTCTCCACACGCTACACTTTTCACCCTAAGGCGATTTGTCCGTTTCCGTGACATTTATTGGCACGAGACAAGTCACTCGAAATGTCTTTCGCTCTTTACGTAAAAATGTTGATGTATGGATGCGTATGTTTTTGAAAGGGATATCCTGTCACCGTAATGTATTTGATCGTTTATGCTCGTTTGCGTATTTTTTTTTTTTTTTTTTTTTATTTGTGAAAAAAAAATGTTGTTAAAAGCTAAGGAAGTCATGTCTAAGGAAGGAAGGATGTGGCTTAGTCCTAGTATGAGTCCTAGTGCATTAGATTTTCGTGAAGTGTTAAAAAAAAAAAAAAAAAAAAAAAAAAAAAAAAAAAACAAAAACAAAAATATATATATATATATATATATATATATATATATATATATATATATATATATATATAAGATCACGATATAGTGTTCAGTGATGAAACAATGTCAATGATGAGATTTTCATTGTCAGATGAAGCAAAACGATTATTGTTGACTGACGTACCTATTTGATGTAAATATATGTGCAACAGATGATTTTTTTTGTCTTTGATGATTGGTTAATGTTGATTAAAAACGAGAAAATGAGGGGCTCGACTTTTTCAAAAACTCTTGTGATTGTCAAAGCAGAAGATTGCCGTCTAGTCATTAAAATAGAACGTCAGGTTGCTACGATGAAAGAACCGCTGTATGCATGTGTATAGGTGTGTGTGTGTGTGTCTTTTACCTCTATTTTAAGCCTTTAATTTTCCCAATATTAACAAATTGAAATACATAAATACATGTGATGTGAACGCATATAAACCCTTGCTGGATCATATCCTATTGGTTCTCGTAATTAATTGTTGCACAGCTAATTTCCAGTGCAATGGTCGATTCTACGATTCTTGCAATTAGAATCAGCGGCCAGTATTAATGGGCAACGGTATATCGGCGCTCAGAACTAATTGGTATTTTGAGAGTCCGAACCGTAAGTCCTTGAGGCCAGTTCGGTGCGTAAATAACGTGGGAGTTTAACGCGACAAAAGCCAATAGTATGTGAGTACTGTACCCGGAGGTCGGCTTTGTTGTGAAGTCTGCTGCCTGGAGTGGTTCCCATTCCCGATAGATCAGAATGGTTCTTGTCGGGGATAATTTCCCTTCCAGGAATGACGGTAGAGTGCAAGTCGCCTCAGGCAGTCACACGCTGCGATATCTAGCGTGAAAGAATAGACAGTGTGCCGTCCTCCATCACAATCCTGCACTTTAGCGTCCATTTCGAAGCGTCTGTCTGTGTACCAGCGTGAGGTGCTCCCCTCTTTTTTCGAACGGATTTCGCAAGCTAATCCGCTAATGCTGGCAACAAAGTGATTTCTTTTTATGCCCGTTTTTTTTCAATAGCAGTTTTACGCCCCGACCTCCGGTATGTGAAAGGCCAGAGATCTGAGAGACTCGTAGATTTACCGACAGCTGTTGAAATTGCGCGCCCTCAAAGGCTTGCTTACCTAAAGTCACGAGAGAGGGTTGGATTTTTTTTTTCCTTTTTTTTGGGGGGGAGGGGGGGGGAGTTTAAGGAGCACACAAAGAATTGTTGATCGTGGAACTTGGCTTCGGAAGGGAGGATTTTCCGAACGAAACGAGAAGGAAGAAAGGGAGAGGGGTGAAGGTGAGTTAAGAATATACGTATCCTTTTCTTCTTCTTTTTTCTCCATACATATCAGTTATTCTTCACGCTCTCCCCGCTTCCCCTTTCCTTCCATTCCTTATTATAGGATAAGCTGAATGTCGACTTTTGATGGTAGGCCTATATGAGAGATGTAAGTATGCCTCATTTAGGAATCGTGGTGGGTTGTATGCCACGCCAGATAACCCCGGGAAGCCAAGAGCGGGGTCAGTCCCTCTCCTTCTCTCTCTCCTTCCTCCCTCTCTCCGTCTCCCTTCCCTATTTTTCTCCTTCCTCCGTCTCCCTCTCTGCCTTCCTCCTTTCTTCACTTCCTCTCCTTCTTCCCTCTCTTTTACTCTTTCCCCCTATTCTGTTTCCCCTTCCATCCCTTTCGCTCTTCCCTGTGTCTCCGGTCTTCCCTCCCTCCCTTCTCCCTCCCCCTCACTGCGTCCCCTTCTCTCCCCCTCCCCCCCTCCTGGTGGCCCACTAATGTAAGTGCCCTCTCGTGGCACTCCTATTGTTGTCGACGATCTGGTAATTCCCTTACTCTCTTGGTCTCTTTTACTACCCTCTCTCTCTCTCTCTCTCTCTCTCTCTCTCTCTCTCTCTCTCTCTCTCTCTCTCTCTCTCTCTCATCTATCCTCTCTCTCTCTCTCTCTCTCTCTCCTACTGTGCTCCACCTTTCTCTTTCTCTATCTTTCTTTCTTTCTCTCCTGCTGTACGCTCTCTCTCTCTCTCTCTCTCTCTCTCTCTCTCTCTCTCTCTCTCTCTCTCTCTCTCTCTCTCTCTCTCTCTCTCTCTCTCTCTCTACCTCCTTCTATTCTCCCTTTTTCCTTTCTTCCTTCCTTCCTTCCGTCCTTCCTTCAATTCTTCCTATCTCCCTCCCTTTCTCCTTATCCCTCTCCATCTCTCTGCCAGTTTCTTTGTTAAGGCAAAGAAAAGGCAGAAAGAAAGTGGGGGGGGAGGGAGTGAATAGAAAGGGTTAAATCGAAAGGGCAAACTAGGAAATGGGAAGAGACGAAGAAGAAGAAGAAAAAAGAAAACAGCGAGGAAGTAAGAGCAGAAGAATTGGAAAGAGAAAAGGGATATTTTATTCACTCTCGTTCTTTCACATCGCGGAAGTGGCCGTGGGAGGGGGAGGAGGGGGGGAGGAGGGAGGAGGGGATGGGATGGGATGGCAACTATGAGGGTAGGGGGTATGGCTAGGGGATGGGGGAGTGGGGAGGGAGGGTAAGAGGTCCGAGGGGGCCTAAGGGGAAGGGGGGAGGGGAGGGGATAAGAGGAGATACGAGTCAAGGGGAGGAGAGGTAAGGGATGGAAGGGGGGGGAGTGGGGATGTCAAGGGGTAAGGTAGAGAGGGAGGAGAGGTAAGGGCTGTGAGGATGGGGTTAGGGGATAGGGGAGGGGGAGGGGGAGGTAGAGGTGGTGACTCGAGTGAAAGATGTTGCAAGATGAGCCACCTTTGAGGTCATGAAGAGGTTGCAACTCCTGGTTATCCCGCCATGACATGTCCTTACTCTTGGTTAGGACTGACTCGGATGGAAGGGGGGGAGGGGGGTCGAAGGGGAGGGGGGGAGGGGGTCAAAGGGGAGGGAGGAAGGGGGAGGGGAGGGAGGAAGGGTAAGGAGAGGGGCGAAGGGGAGGGAGGAAGGGTAAGGAGGAAGGGGGAGGAGGGGAGGGAGGAAGGGTAAGGAGGGGGGTCGAAGGGGAGGGAGGAAGGGGCGAAGGGGAGGGAGGAGGGGGAGGGAGGAAGGGTAAGGAGGGGTTGTAATCACTCGGGAGAGGGTGCTTTTAGAGAAAGCGTGTGCGTGGAGAGAGGGTTTTGTACTCTGTGAGTGAATGAGTGTACGGAGAGAAGCTGGATGCGTATGAGTGGGTATGAGAGGAAGTGTGTCTGTGAGTGAGTGTGAGAGAAAGTGAGTGAGTGAGTGTGAGAGGTAGTGAGTGAGTGAGTGTGAGAGGTAGTGAGTGAGTGAGTGAGCGTGAGAGGAAGTGAGTGAGTGTGGGAGGTAGTGAGTGAGTGAGTGGGAGAGGAAGTGTGTGAGTGAGTGTGAGAGGTAGTGAGTGAGTGAGTGGGAGAGGAAATGTGTGAGTGAGTGGGAGAGGAAGTGTGTGAGTGAGTGTGAGTGAGTGTGAGAGAAAGTTAGTGAGTGAGCGTGAGAGGAAGTGAGTGAGTGAGTATTAGAGGAAGTTAGTAAGTGTGAGAGTAGGTGTGGGAGAAAGTGAATGGGTGAGTGTGAGAGGTATTGAGTGTGTGGGTATGAGAGAAAGTAAGTGAGTGAGTGAGTGTGAGAGAAAGTGAGTGAGTGAGTGCTAGAGGTGGAGAGTGAGTGAGAGTGACAGGAAGTGTGTGAGTGGGTAAGAGAGGAAATGAGTAAGTGAGTGTGAGAGGAAATGTGTGATTGGGTATGAGAGGAAGCGAGTGAGTGCGTGAGTGTAAGGGAGAGAGAATGGGAATAGGTACATGTGTGATTCGTTCATTTATCCATATTTCACGTATCATTTTTTATATATATTAAAAACAAAAAAAAAGCGTCCTCATATTATACCCAGCCTCGTGACCAAGGTCCGAAAAACCTCGTTCTTAACAACACCAAATTTAGCCCGAGCTGCTGAGCCACCTATGATGCCACAATAAACAGGACACTTGAATTTCTTGTGTCATATCAGGGGCAATAATAACTTCTTTCTTTCTGCACCAAGTTTCAGCGAATGCCAGGCTGTTGCCGTAAAGATAGGCTGTTGCCACATAAACGAAGCTTGGAATAAAATTTATCGTGAGATGGCACAAGTTTTTACGGTGCGGGGTCACTTGTATCGTTTGGGTTTCGCTGCGTATTCCTAATGACGCTGCATTACACTTCTTTTTTTTCATCATGCACGTTTGGTATATGAATTTGCTTATTTTTTTGCAATTCCTGATTGATCGTTCTAATTCCAGAACGATTCCAACTGTGTGTAAATAATTAATTAATCCTATACCATGTGGGTCTTGTAACATCATCCATTACGAAGGGTCGATTCGATCACATCAAATGTTTTTACTTTACTTCATTTATTGTTCAACACAGAAAAAAAAACATAAACTAAACTCTTGAAAGTAAGGTAGTAGCTGTTGTTGTTGTTGTTTTTTCGTTGCGATGCGGTCACTTGGCGCCCCTTCGTCTGCCTTTACAGTGTCACGATCCCCCCCTGGCTGCCGCTACTTTTCCGTCCCATTGTTGGCGTAGAGGCCGACCATTAGTCACCGAATCGCTCCCTACATGCGACTAGTTTAATCAGCCTCCCTTACAAGGGGTGACTCATTCGCAATGCCCCCTCTAGAATGGTTAGTCATCAGACTCCTGTACATTGGACTTTCCCTCTGTCCGTCTACTTCTCCCCTTCTTTCTCCCTCCGTCTCCCTCTCTCCTTTTTTTTCTCCTCCCGTCTCCCTCTCCCCTTTTTTTTTCTCCCTCCGTCTCCCTCTACCCCTTTTTCTCTCCCTCCGTCTTCCTCTCCCCTTTTTTTCTCCCTCCGTCTCCTTCTCCCCTTTTTTCTCTCCCTCCGTCTCCCTCTCCCCTTCTTTCTCCCCCGCTTCCCTCTCCCCCTTTTTCTCCCTCCTCTTCCCTTTCCCTTATTTTCTTCCTCCGTCTCCTTCTCCCCTTCTTTCTCCCCCTCGCACTTCCTGAATGGTCGGTCTCCTCCCCTGCTCGTTCGCCAAAGTTTGTTAACCAAGTTGGCTTCTCCTTCATCCATTTATTCACGTACTCTCTCTTCCCCCTTGAGGCCCTTCTCTTTAAACGCCTTTTCTCTCTCTCTCTCTCTCTGTTCCTCTCCCTCTTTCTCTCTCTGTTCCTCTCCCTCTTTCTCTCTCTGTTCCTCTCCCTCTTTCTCTCTCTGTTCCTCTCCCTCTTTCTCTCTCTGTTCCTCTCTCTCTTTCTCTCTCTCTCTCTCTCTCTCTCTCTCTTTTTATTCTCACTTCTCTCTCTTTCTCCTTCTCTTTCTCTCTCTCTCCCTCCTTTCTCTCTCTCTCTCTCTCTCTCTCTCTCTCTCTCTCTCTCTCTCTCTCTCTCTCTCTCTCTCTCTCTCTCTCTCTCTCTCTCTCTCTCTCTCTCTCTTTCTTTATCTTTCTCTCTCTCTCTCTCTCTCTCTCTCTCTCTCTCTCTCTCTCTCTCTCTCTCTCTCTCTCTCTCTCTCTCTCTCTCTCTCTCTCTCTCTCTCTCTCTCTCTCTCGCTCTCGCTCTCGCTCTCTATTTTTTGGTGTGTGTGTGCGTGTGTGTGTATGTATGTATGTATGTATGTATGTATGTATGTATATGTCTATGTGTATGTGTGAAGGATTCATGCTGAACAAGTTGTAAACAAAACAACGAGAGGAAACATGAAAACACATGAATATGCGTAGTCGTGTTTACCCTCCGTTGATTTGTTTACAGCGTGTGTGTGTGTCTGTGTTTCGAGACCAAAACGTGTTCCACACATGTTGGAGTCTCTGTTTACCACACCCGCAAAATCTTTTAAACGCGGTTCCTCCTCCTCCTCCTCCTCCTCCTCCTCCTCCTCCTCCTCCTCCTCCTCCTCCTCCTCCTCCTCTTCCTCCTCCTCCTCCTCCTCCTCCTCCCCCTCCTCCTCCCCCCTCCCCCTCCCCCTCCTCCTCCTCCTCCTCCTCCTCCTCCTCCTCCTCCTCCTCCTCCTCCTCCTCCTCCTCCTCCTCCTCTTTCTCCTCCTCCTCCATACGCCCCTCGGAAACAGTTAGACAAGAATGGCATGAATGCTCTGCGGATCGAACTAATTAACCTCACTCTGACATTCCCTTTGACCTATAACCTCTTTCCGACTTTTTTCTCGAGATATCCTTTGTGTCCGTTTAGGGAGCCTGATGCCCTCCTTGGCTAGGAAGGGAGTCACTCCTGGCGACGGGCGGAGCTGGGGTGGCGACGTGGGGTGGACGGGGTTGAAGTTCGGCTTTTTGAGTTCCTGTGCTTTGTCGTCTTCGTATTCTCTTTCTTTTTTTTTCATTTCTTTCTCATTCTCTTATTCTCTCTTTCCTTCTTTTTTTCTTTCTCTCTTTTTCTTTTTTTTCTCTCTTTCTTTCTTTTTTTTCTTTCTCTCTCTCTCTCTCTCTCTCTCTCTCTCTCTCTCTCTCTCTCTCTCTCTCTCTCTCTCTCTCTCTCTCTCTCTCTCTCTCTCTCTCTCTCTCTCTCTCTCTCTCTCTCGTCTATATGTATCTACCTCGACCTTTCTATTGATTCATCTATCTATCATTCTACCTCTTCCATATTTCATATCATCTCTCCCTTCTAACACAATACCCATTCTGGCCTCTCATAAATACTAGGCACACTTTCTTGACATTTCTGACATTCGACATTTGGCATTTTTACATTGCCTCGTCATCAGTCGCTGACGCCCTGTATTTATGTCAGCGGCAGCTCTGTCATTTAGTCAAAGGCCACTATATCTACCTGCCACTCACTCTCTCGGCTGGTGATGGAGGATAAATCTCTCTGGGGTATAGGCGTCTTCGGAGGCATTACTGTACGTGAGCGAAAATAACATAGGCAA
>NW_028234410.1:2778022-2780522 GCF_977035675.1 Penaeus japonicus
AGAGAGAGAGAGAGAGAGAGAGAGAGAGAGAGAGAGAGAGAGAGAGAGAAAAAGAAAGAGAGAAAGAGAAGAGAAGAGAAAGGGAAAGAGAGAGAGAGAGAGAGAGAAGAGAAGAGAAAGGGAAAGAGAGAGAGAGAGAGAGAGAGAGAGAGAGAGAGAGAGAGAGAGAGAGAGAGAGAGAGAGCACGTGATCCAGGTGTTGGATAAGATAATACAGTATTTTTGATAGGTGAGCCTAGTATTGATTATCGGTAATACCGGTGTGTTAATAGGTGATCCTTGTGTTGATCATACGTAATATTAGTACAGGTTATATGTAAGCCAAGTATACTTTATAGATTATCCTAGCTCTAGTCATAGGTAAGCTTCGTGTTGACTATAGATTAAGCTAGTACAGCGGGTAGCTTACTAGGGTGGAGTTACGGGTGCCGGTCTCCTGTGCCAGAGCGTCCCCCGAGAGTCAGCTGTGTTGTCGTGGGTCCTTACTATTACTGTCACATATATATCGATCTTGGTGGGTGGGGCTGGGTTCTTTATTGTAACCGCTTCACTCTCTCTTTTTTTTTTCTCCCCAATTTCAGCTTACACCCTTCCCTCTCCCCCTTTCCCCCTTACCTTACCTCGTTCAATATTCTTTTTCTTTCGGCTGTTTCACCCTTTTCGTCGTTGATGTCGCCGTGAGTGCAGCTTCGGGTGTATCTCTGTTTTCACGAAGTCCGTTTCTTGGAAAGTATTTCACGTTTTTCGATGATGGGTTGCGCTTTCCTACGGTGGCAGCCAAGTGTTCGTAAAAAAGGATAATTGCCGTCTAATTTGCCTCATCTAATTGCTATAGCTAATTACTTATTCTGAGACTATTAACTGGACTGTATTTTGCAATTATCGGACGGCGAGAGAGAGTAGAGGAGAGACAAGAATAATGCAGCCCGCCTGAAGTCTGTATTGGATATTTGTATATTTGCGAGTTGGCAATTGCAGCGAAATAAGTGGAGTCGCCCTCTTGAAGGCCTTTGGTTCCGGTGTAGAGTTGTTGCATGGCTAGGCCGCTGAAGTTGAAAATCCTGAAGTGTTAAGTGTCTGAAGTTCATAAGTCTGTTTGTCGGAAAAGGCCTGAGATCTTCGAAGTTCACAGACCTGACGCCTGTATTTCTTTAAGTAGACAGACCTAAGATCCTGAAATCCTGAAATCCACAGGCCTAAAATGAAGAATTCCGAAGTTCAAGGCGCGAAATCCTTACTGGGTGACTAACCGAATAACACGAGTCTCTTAACTGATTGGGATTCGCACTCTCCTAATCTCTCTTTGCAAAATCCCGATTCGTTCTCGTCGAAGCCCATACTGACATGACAGTACCTGATGCAATCTCGCCGTAATGGCCAAGTGATGTTGAGATGTGGAGGCTGGAGGGGAGAAGGGATGCATCCAGGGAGGGACTTCTGGAGTGGCGACGCCGGAGAGAGAGGAAAGCAGAGGGGAAGAGGGAGAGGGAGAGGAGAGGGGAAGAGGGAGAGGAGAGGAGAGGGGAGACGAGAGAGAGGAAAGCAGAGGGGAAGAGGGAGAGGGAGAGGAGAGCAGAGGGGAAGAGGGAGAAGAGAGGAGAGGGGAAGAGGGAGAGGAAAGTAGAGGGGAAGAGAGAGAGGGAGAGGAGAGCAGAGGGGAGACGAGGGAGAGGAAAGAGAGAAGCAGAGAGAGAGAGAGAGAGAGAGAGGAGAGATGATAGGGGGGAAAAAAAGAGGGAGTGCCGTCCGTTTCGCACAGCACGAAGGTGTCGTGTTGAGATGAATCATGTAGATCCCCGGCGTTATCGCGCTGATTCATTATTCACCGTATCGTTAACCCCTCGACCCCCCCCCTCCCCCTGTGCCTACTGCCAGACTCACGCCCGCCCTCCAGCGACGTCGCCCGAGGCACGCCGTTTTCCCTCGCATTATTTCCTCCCGGTTTTCCAGCCGTCCTTTTCGTCGTGCTTTGTTTTGGGTTCTCGGTTACCCTCCTCTTGATTGTCTCTCTCTATCTATCTATCTCTATCTATCTATTTATCTAACTATCTCTATCTCTCTCTCTCTCTCTCTCTCTCTCTCTCTCTCTCTCTCTCTCTCTCTCTCTCTCTCTCTCTCTCTCTCCCTCCCTCCCTCCCTCCCTCCCTCCCTCCCTCCCTCCCTCCCTCCCTCCCACCCTCCCTCTCCCTCTCCCTCTCCTTCCCTCTCCTTCCCTCTCCCTTCCCTCTCCCTCCCTCCCTTCCTCCCTCCCTTCCTCCCTCCCTCCCTCCATCCCCTTCATCACCTACTACTCCGCTTCCCCTAAACATCTCTCCTTCTAAGCTCCTCCTTGCACTCCCCCCCCCCTCCCTTCGCCTCCCCCCAAGCCTCCTCCTCCGTCCTCATACGTCTTCCTTTCCCTCATCATCGACTTTAATGCCACGTCTCGTTCGTCCTCATTTGCCGGCAACTTGTCCCTCACCCTTCGCCTTTCTCCCTCTTCAGTCCGTGATAAACAATT
>NW_028234410.1:2793022-2800522 GCF_977035675.1 Penaeus japonicus
GTAGGAAATATAGACATGCATAGAAATAAATAAATGAATAAATGCATGTAGAACTAGCAGAAAAAAATTATCTATAAAATCGTTGACAGAGACACACAGGTAAACAGACATCATCTTCAGACACCTACCCGCCACATAGACACACAAGCTCCCGCGCACAATCGCACACACAAACACGCTCGAGCACGTACGCGCGTACACACACAAACACACACACACACACACACACCGCTGAATAAAGAGGCGCCTGTCTCTTGTAGCGCAATGAAAGAGCCTCGTCTGCTTTCACACTTGAAGTAGCAGAGGTAGCGAGCGGGGCGGAGTGGTGTGGGCAGAGCGACCTCAGACTCGGGGGGAGAGGATTGAGACGCCGTCGCTGCCCTTCTTGGCATAACGACCTTCGTGTCTGAAGGGGGAACGATCAGCAGGTGTCGTACCCAAGTGCATGGGAGAGCACGACACACTGTCAGAATGTACGTGGAGTCTTGGGGTTGGGGAGGGGGAGGGGAGGGGAAGGGAGGGGGTTGACCCGACCAGGTGCTCGCTGCTCGTTGAACACCGGAAGTTAGTTGAGTAAACTTGAGACGGTAGACAGGAATGTTAATTTATCAAGTTATTATGAAAAAAACATTTTTTTTTAGATATAAAGGTTACAAAACAAATAACTAATAAGACTGCTGATAAAAGACAGGAATAAAGAAAGAGAGAGGAAGCATCCACTTTTTAAAAAAAATTGACGAAAAAATTAGAAAAAGGCGGATGGAAGACCGTCAAGAGAGACTGCCTTTACACTGATAGGTTTTCAGACGCAATCAAAATAGAGAAGGTCAGAGAAACTAGGAAACGCTTAGGCCTATACGGGAGGCGTTCTCCGTGAACACCAGATAATGAACAGGAGGAACAAGCACCGAAAGAATGAACACGACCGCCACTAGACAGAAGGAAACGCACGCACGCACGCACTAGCATTGTGCTGACAGCGGCGCATAAGCAACACGACAATCACCGAGACAGCGACGGGGGTAGGGGGTGGGGTGGGTAGGAGGGAGGGAGAGAGGTGGGGAAGGGGGGAGAGACAGACACGCGGACACCGACAAAGAGACGCGCTCACGACGGGACAGCCTGAGTTACGGGCGGCGACGAGGGGAGGGATGCATGCGTGGAGGAGGAAGAGGAAGAGAGAAGGGGAAGGGGGGGCGAGGGAGAAGAATCCTCTCCTCCTTTCCCTCCTTTGCCATCATTATATATCCGTATGATGTCAATAACTCACCAACGACATAAGTAAAAAAAATCCTTCGAATATTGAAGTACTTATCCGAATGCTGTAGAAGGCAAGCACTTGCATGTTGCGTTGATGCAATGCCGACTCATCGACTCAACGTATTGAGTGTAAGGAGGGGAGGGGGGGGATATTAAAGGCCCTGACACTCTTGTATTTACTCATCCCATTTTGTTATTATGTGGTTTTGGTGAGATATTACTTTGGATTACTGCTCGCCTATTATGCTTGAGCGTGTTTTTTAGCGAAGTACCCTTTCTGGTCTTCATGTTGACGTCGAGGGTTCCGGAAGTTGCCGTTTGTTGTCGTTGTTCATGCGGTCATGCGCATTGGGACGCGAACTCTGGCTATTAGCCCGCTGTCGTTATTAAGCATTTATAATCAGCAATGGCTGTGTTATATTCATCATTTTAATGGAAGGTGCTGGAAGGTACGTGTTAGGTCCATCATCTTAATGCTGGCCGCCGTGGCAACAGGAACCCCCCATTGCAGTGGCGGCCATCACATAAATGCACCCAACTCGGAAATTTTATAAGGAGAGGAATAGGAACCGTCGCCAGGATGGCACTTCTTTCGGATTAAATCTCCAGTCCTCTGTCCGGCCTGACCTCCTCCTCCGTACGGCCGATTCCCCCACCGCCCTCAACTCCCTCCACATCCTCGCTTCCTCTATCCTCCCCCTCCCCCCTTACCTCTTCACCTCAATCCTTTAAACCAATTTCTACTCTCTTCCTCCCCGTCCCTTCGCCCTCCTTCCCTCCCTCCCTCCCTCCTTCCCTCCCCCAAGCCCATCTTCTCGTCTTCTCCTTAACCCCTTCCCCCTACCCCACTCCCCCCCCCCGTTCAACCTCCCCTCTATCATCTGAGCCTCCCACCCACCCCGCCCACACCTCACGCCCGCAGGCTGAAACCGCCCAGCCTTGCTCCGCAGCTTCGCCTCCGTCTCTCGTCAAGACGGCCAGGAATGCCAAGCCTCAAATAGGAAAAAATCCTTGATATCGTTGACCTCGGATTTTGAGAGATAGGGGCGGGAATGGGGTAACTCGTTCCAGAAGGGGCGGGGAGGAGGAGAGAGAGAGAGAGAGAGAGAGAGAGAGAGAGAGAGAGAGAGAGAGAGAGAGAGAGAGAGAGAGAGAGAGAGAGAGAGAGAGAGAGAGAGAGAGAGAGGAAGACGACGAAGGGAAGGGAGAACAGGGCGAGGCGAGTGCGTTCACGGGGACTTAACGAAGAGGGAGCCGGGAGCGAGGCGGAGCAGGAACCCGAACGGAGAGGAGATGCTAAGAAAACATCCCTCGTCTTCGCCCGTCTCGGAGCATTGGGGGGGGGGGGGGCGGGGGGGATGAGTGGAGGGTGGAATGGGTTATCGGAGGGGGAGAGGGAAAGATGGGGACGGAAGGAGGAGGGGGAGGAAGAGATAAGGACGGAAGGGGGGGAGGAAGGAATGGGTTATAATGATGAAGGGAGAGAGGGAGGGATGGGGACGGAGGGGGGAGGGGTTGAGGGGTTATAATGACTGAGGGGGAGCGGTGATGGGGACAGAGGGAGGGATGGGTTATAATGACTGAGAGGGAGCGGTGATGGGGACTGGGGAAAGAGGGGAATTTCGAAGGGATGGATGGGAGAGGAGGGAAAGGGGGTAAAGGGGAACTATGGAGAGTGGGAGGGGAGGGAAAGGGGATTAAAGGAGAATGGGAGAGTAAAGACGGATAGGGAGGAGGAGAGGGAATGAGGGGAGGACGGGAATGGGGATAGAGGGGAAAGCAGCACAGTGGAGATGGCCCAAGACAACGAGCAAGAGATCTAATTTACAAAACTTGTTGTGGGTCAGACGGAAGATGGAGGAGGGGAGGGGGGGTAATGCGGGGTTGTTGGGAAAGGGGGGGAGAGGCGGAGAAAGACGAAGAGAAATCTAAGGGCAAGGGGGCTGAAGAGGGGAAAGCGAGAGAGAGAGAGAGACAGAGAGAGAGAGACAGAGATAAAGGGAGGGAATGGAGGGGGAAAAAGGACATAAGATACTGGAGATAAATGGAAGACATGAATGGAAATGGAAAGGAGGGGAGGAAAGGAGAAGTAGATAGAACCATATAAAGAAAACAATTTAGACAAAGTAAAGCAAATAGCGTCTAATGGATGGTGGAAAGGGGGGACTAATCCAAAAACTTTCACTCTCTCTTTCTTCATTTCGTTCTTCCTTTCTTTGTGTATTTACTTTTGTCAAGCGATGATGCATTTGACAGGTTGGTATTGAGTGATGGCAGATCGAAAGGGTGGTGATGATTAACTGATAATTGAACAGGTTGGTGATGATGACAGAGAGAGAGAAAGAGAGAGAGAGAGAGAGAGAGAGAGAGAGAGAGAGAGAGAGAGAGAGAGAGAGAGAATAGGAAGAGAAGATAAAGTGAGATGAAGGGGAGAAGAGAAGGGAGAGAGGCGAAGAGGGGAAGAAGTTAAGAGTGAAGAGAGCAAGAGAAGAGTGAACAGAGAGAGAGAGAGAGAGAGAGAGAGAGAGAGAGAGAGAGAAAGAAAGAGAGAGAGAGCGAGAGAATAGGAAGAGAAGATAAAGTGAGATAAAGGGGAGAAGAGAAGGGTTGATTCTCAGGCGAAGAGGGGAAGAAGTTAATGAAGTGAAATGAGACACAAGGGGTGAATAAGGTCACTGTGCAAGAAGAATGAAGTGAAACAGAGAGAGAGAGAGAGAGAGAGAGAGAGAGGGAGGGGGGGGAGGGAAGGGGATGGGGGGGGGGGAGGAGGAGGGAGGGAGAGGGGGGGGGGGGGATGAGGGAGAGAGGGACGGAGTGAGGGAAGGAGGGAGGGAGGGAGGAAAGGGGGGGAGGGACAGAGGGACGGAACGGAAGGGAGGGAAGGGGAGGGAGGGAGGGGAGGAAGGGAGGGAGGGAAGGGGAGGGAGGGGGGGTTAGGAGGAAGGAGCAGTAGTGAGGGGAAGACGGGAACGGGAACACCGGTGGAACGGGAGGGGGAGAGGGAGACGAAACGAAGCAATATCAAGTCAGTCAAATCAGAGCGTCCGGGGAAATTGTGGGGAGCAGATTAATATTCCCTCGGGCAGGTTTTACGGTTTCGTTGTTGAATGTGCGATCGCTGTTGACACGGAGTCCGTTTGCAGAGGTTTGTTGCACGGGTTTTCCTGCAACTTGAACCCAGCTCTCGAGGAGGAGCGATGCCGTCTTTCTCACGTGTGTGCATTGGAAGAGAAGTAGGAAGATTTTTCTCCCGATTGTTATGGGATGTCGGAATCATTCGATTGGCGTGGGACGGATAACCTGATGATCGTATATAATCCGATATTAATAATTATTCTCTCTATCTCTTTCTTTCTCTCTCTCTCTCTCTCTCTCTCTCTCTCTCTCTCTCTCTCTCTCTCTCTCTCTCTCTCTCTCCCCTCTCTCTCTCTCTCTCTCTCTTCTCCTCTTTGTTTTTCCTCTTTTTCCCCCTTTCCCTTCTCCTTGTTGTGGGTATGTGTGTGTTTATGCATTTGTTTAGTACTAATATATGTATTAGGTGCCGAGAAAGTTTATATACTTGTATTTGCGTATTACTTACGTATATTTACATACATCCATTAATCCACTGCGCCCCCCCTCCCTCCCCCCTCCCCTCCCCCCCTTCTTCCCTCTCCCTCATCCACCTTACTCTCTCCTCCCCCACGCCCTTCTTCCCCAGAGTCCTCTTCCTCTTGTTTTACAAAAAAAAACGGTAAATAAATTAAAACAAAATACGGTCTAGAACCCAGCATCATCCCGGCTGGCTTAGTCCGTCGTAGAAAAAAAAAAAAAAAAAAAAAACAGCTGTCTAAAGTGTATGCTGATTACCCCGATTTTTAGAATCTCCTTGTAGCGGTCGTGTGCAAAGGTTTGGCAACCGCCCAACTAGCGGTGATTAGTTCGTGTCGGCCATTATACCCCTCCGAGTGGTACTGGCGGGTTGTTATCATTAACTAGATTGTCGCTTCTGGAAGGTTTTATTTTGGATTGGCGGGGGGAATGGAGTTGGCTTGTGCGTCAGCGTCAAGGTGTGTTGTGTTTTTTTTTTTATTCTTTTGAAAAAACGCTTGTTTAATCGGAATTTTATTATATATATATTATATATAAATTTAATTTAAATATTATTCTTATGAATATCTTTCAATATTATATCGGGTTTAATTCGAATAAATATTATTAATATTATCGGTCGTATAAATTATATATATTATTCGAATTTCGGTTAACTAATTATAATATATTTAATAATAAAATATATATAATTATCGCGAGGTTTGGTCGAATTGTGTTGCGATTTGGGTTGCTGGTTTGCTTTCGCTCGATTTTTATTTGTTTATTGATTTTTTTTTCTTTATTGCTATTGATGTATTATGTGTAACTAAATCCACCTCAAACTAAATTTCCACTATTCAACGAATTCAAATTTTCAACCACGGGACATAATCCACAAAACATTGTTTAATTATATATTATTTATATACTTTTAATTTTTTAAATTATATTAATATATTAATTTTGTTGTGTTTGCCTATTACTATTTGTTTATAACTATATGAGGGAAGGATGCTGTGGAGGTTTGGTGTGGGTCTTGGCTGGTTGTTGTGAGTCCTTATTGTTGGGTTGAAGATCATCCGTTTGGTTGATGTTGACTGGATGGATGTGTTAATCTTCCACGTGAATGAGAGTTTGTCGTAATAGTTGGACAGATTTTAGAAGAGTCTGACACCTTTTATTTATTCATTGTTTTCTATCAGGAAAAAGAAGGTATTTTTTTTAATGAGTTCAGCCCATTGATGGGAGCCGTATCCGCTTAATGGCACAGATAATCGCCAGACAGTAACTCGGGTCATTTGACGGCAGCGCAACGATTTCTTTTACGGCAATCGGGGTTTTTATGGTTGTTATAGGTAGTGCTAGTCCTTGTAAGGTGGTCCTGTTTCGTTTTATGGTGATGGTGAGTAATGGGTTGGGTGGTTGACATGTAGGAATAGAATAGGTCGAGTTGCCGAGATGAATAAAAACAATGACGAATGAATTTGATGAAGATAGATGAGTGGGTTGAGGGTGGGAAGTATAAGGACGATGATTTAGGACGGATAATAGATGGATAATGGATAGTGGCGTTGGTTGGAATACCCTTTGTTGAATGAGGTGTGTTCCTTCCCTCACGATTGAACATGTACTGACCCTTTTGGTGTTCTTCCTCGTTGCTTCTTTGTTTTTGCTTTTGTTTTTTTCATTTTGATTCATTCGTGTTCCTTCATCATTCCATCTCTCCTTTTCATCTCCCTTTTTTTTCTCAAATCGTCTCTCATTCTTATCTCGCAGTGCTTCTTCTTCTCCTTTTATTCTTTCATTTTCTTCTTCACTTATTCTCTTCTCTCATTATTTATTCTCCCATCATGAGGCAAAGTATGGGAGGGGGAAGGGGGGAGGGGGAGCGGGGTTACAGATGGCGTCGGAAGATTCAGTGACAGCTGGTGATTGCTGTGAAGGGCGCCATGATCTAAGGACCCCGCCACGCCGACCTCTCTTCGAGTTGGATTTCAGAGGCGTGATGAAAGATGGTGATGACTTTGGTCACCACTCGTCTGAAGGGCTTTTGTCACGCCGCACGGTCGTCCTTTTTTTCCATGCGCGAAGTCACCTTGTCATCGGTGGGAAAAAAGGTTTAGATATGCGTGGAAGAGCTGCCATTTGTGGATCGATTAGAATGTGTGTGTGTGTGTGTGTGTCTGGGGTTGGGCGGGGGTGCGTGAGGGTGGTTGAGGGTGTTTGTGCGGGTGGGGGTGGAGGAAGTGTGTGTGTGTGTGTGTGTGTTTAAATTTCATTGAGCACAATTTACGTCTTAGAAACCCTAAAGATAAAATTGCTTATTCCTTGACAAGAACAGAATTACAAACAAATTTATTTCCTGTGTAAACTTGGTACGCAAACGCCAGAAACTTCTATAGTACCCCAGATTATAACCACCATTTTTATCCATGGCAATATTTAGATACAATGAGTACAGTCACAGAAATATACATATTTTCCATTTTATACACAGCTATATTATCAACAGCTACGTTTTTTTTTTCTTCTTCTTCTTCACATATCTAGTATGTTTTGATATGTACGTGTTCGTATTTATGTGCGTGTTCTTGATAGCTACTTCGGCGATTTAATGAGGTCGTGCATAGTACACCGTGGCAATATGATCACACGGTAGTTCCCTAG
>NW_028234410.1:2818022-2823022 GCF_977035675.1 Penaeus japonicus
CTGACCAATATTTAAACGTCCGGCCAGAACGTTCGAACGCCCGCGGGTCTGGCACATGCTGTACGCTTGGCTTGGCTTGGTGCTTCGCGGATGCATTCTTCGATAACCACCAGTGACCAGGAGCAGTCGTCACACAAAGAAAGTATCGAGGCATATGCTAATATAGAATGACATACGTATTCCTCCCCAGATCTTCGGGAGTCTAGAATTGTTTCCACTACTTCTTTTCTTGTTTTCTCTTCGAGTAATATGCAATCAAGAAACGAGCTGTTTTTTTTCTTTCGTTCTTTCTTTCTATTTTTCTTTGTCTCTTCGAGTAACACAATCAAGAGACTAGCTAAAAGTTTGCAGAAGGGGAGTTTGGGTTCTCCTAACAAGGTCAGCAGTGGAGGCAGTTATAACAATAATGTTTTCCAGGGACTTGACACCCTACCCTCTCCACCTCAACAGCGGAGGGAAAAGACAGGACAGACAGCGGAGGGAAAAGACAGGACAGACAGCGGAGGGAAAAGACAGGACAGACAGCGGAGGGAAAAGACAGGACAGACAGCGGAGGGAAAAGACAGCACAGACAGCGGAGGGAAAAGACAGGACAGACAGCGGAGGGAAAAGACAGCACAGACAGCGGAGGGAAAAGACAGCACAGACAGCGGAGGGAAAAGACAGCACAGACAGCGGAGGGAAAAGACAGCACAGACAGCGGAGGGAAAAGACAGCACAGACAGCGGAGGGAAAAGACAGGACAGACAGCGGAGGGAAAAGACAGCACAGACAGCGGAGGGAAAATACAGGGCAGACAGCGGAGGGAAAAGACAGGATAGACAACGGAGGGAAAAGACAGCACAGACAGCGGAGGGAAAAGACAGGATAGACAGCGGAGGGAAAAGACAGCACAAACACCGGAGGGAAAAGACAGGACAGACAGCGGAGGGAAAAGACAGCACAGACAGCGGATGCAATCGATTTAAGCATATACCGTCGATCGTGTTTGTAACAGCGGAACGGATAAAGGGAGAGAGAGCTCCCCCCCCCCCTCCTTTCTGCAATAGTGGACTGTATTTATACCCTCTCTGCACGCTGTGGCGAATGTTGCGCGCCGTAATGTAATGCTAAGCGATATTAATTAAGAATGATCAAAGGGGAACTCCCGAGAGCTTTGCTAAAGAAATAAAACTTGGGACTGATCTGAGCTTGACGTCTGGAGGCCCGGGGAGGTGGAGAGGGGAGGAGGAGGAGGAGGAGGAGGAGGAGGAGGAGGAGGAGGAGGAGGAGGAGGAGGAGGAGGAGGAGGAGGAGGAGGAGGAGGAGGAGGAGGAAAAGAGAAGGGAAGGAACGCTGAGAAAGAGGACTATACGCAGGCGGGAGGAGATCGATCTCTCTCACACACACTTACATACATTCAAAAAATGCACACAGATGTACACGCACACGGACTTAAACTCTCTCTCTCTTTCTCTCTCTCTCTCTCTCTCTCTCTCTCTCTCTCTCTCTCTCTCTCTCTCTCTCTCACACACACACACACACACACACACACACACACACACACACACACACACACACACACACACACACACACACACACACACATGGTCGTTCTTAGCTATACCCACCAGCATGTTCTTCGAAAATAATCAGACTAACGTTACGCATTTAAACGCCATGCCAACCATGCTCTGCGCATATACTGAGATTAAAAAAAAAAAAATCATATGATAAAAGATTTTGTTCTAGATTTCCGCCTTAGACCGACATGAACTTCTCTGGAAATGCAATTTGGAACAAAAAAGATTCCCCGGGCCCGATCAATGTGTTCGAAGGCGGTGGCGGGTTCGAAAAGTTCGGGTAACGTGTCAGTCCCGAAGGTTCGTTGAGAGTCCGAACTTTTTCTTCTTTTTTTTTGTCTTCTTTTTTTTTGCGGTTGAGGGTCTTGGGAATCCAGCGGGGTAATTTATGGTTTGTAGTTTGTTAATATTTTGAAATGAAACGAGAGTCTTGGCAAGAAAGGGATATCAAATTGTTTCGTGTTCCTCTCTTAAGACTTTTTTGTTCCTCTCATAATGATATATCTAATTTATCTATATATTATTATTACTATTATTATTATTATTATTATTATTTTCTACCTTTTCATGGTAACTTGTACACACGTTACCTGTGTTTGTGTGAGAGTGAGTGTAATATTTTCTTTAGGCTCGTTGTTGATGGAAATTCGCGCGCTCACGTTAAAAAATTCCTGCGCTGGAAACATCTGCTGAACTCTCTCAAGTGTTCTCTCCGGCTATTGCGAATATACCCGTAATGTGGCTTCTTTTTCCGTGGATATTTTAATCATCGTTTTCTTTTATTGCGAATATCATTGGTTGTAATATAATGATAGTCGTATGTTCCTGCACTTTATTGTATCATTTTTTTCGTATAAAATAGCCAGTTAGATCATGTTTGATGTTTTTCCTTACCATCGGAATGTCAGTTTCCCAATGACAATTAACTCATTTTATTCTGACTACCTCGTGGACGTTGAATTTATTTTACGGGTCGAGCCTGCCTACCGTTTTTCAAAGCGGTTACATGGAAATGTCCGGAAAGCTTACATATATATATATATATATATATATATATATATATATATATATATATATATATATATATATGTGTGTGTGTGTGTGTGTGTGTGTGTGTGTGTGTGTGTGTGTGTGTATGTGTATGTGTATGTGTTTGTGTTTGTGTGTTTATGTATGTATGTGTGTATATATAGATATAGATATATACGCATATATATATAAATTTATATATTAATATATGTATATATATATATATATATATATATATATATATATATATATATATATATATATATATATATATATATATTATATATGTTATATATACATATACATACATATGCATATATATATATTTGTGTGTGTGTGTGCCCGCATTCGGAGATAGGTCATAGGTCATGGTCATACATATGTATACACACACACAGGCATATATCACGCACTCCGACAAAGGCATCACCAAACAAAACGCCCTCTAGCGCGCTCTCTTCTTAGCAGCCTCGACACCCAACGCGCCCGCGCTCGGGAAGTCCTTTTAATTCGCTGCTCGCCTTCGTCACTGGCCGCTTCCCGAAGGAGATGCTGACGAAGGGGAAATGACTTCCGAAGGATACCTTATTATTCAGGGTTTTATTCCCTTTATTCGGGTGTTTTCTTTGATTTTTTTTTTTAATTATTATTATTATTATTCTCTCCTGTTAATATTGGTCTTTTGGTGATTGTTTGTTGTTTGTGTTTCGCTTTATATGGGATGTATCTCTCTAAGATTCTTTTGATGTATATTTTCATATCGTTTTCTTCTACACCTCCTCCTCCTCCTCCCCCTCTTCCTCTTTCTCTTTATTTCCCCCCTTCCCTTCCTACTCTTCTTCCTCCCCCCCTCCTCCTCCTCCTCCTCTTCTTCCTCCTCCTCCTCCTCCTCCTCCTCCTCCTCCTCCTCTCCTCCTCTTCCTCCTCCTCCTCCTCTCCTCCTCTTTATTTCCCCCTACCCCTCCTCCTCCTTCTCCTCCTCCTCCTCCTCCCCTCCTCCTTCTCCCTCCCCTCCTCCTCCTCCTCCTCATTTCCCCCCTACCCCTCTTACTCTTCCTCCTCCTCCTCCTCCCCCCCTTCTCCCTCCCCTCCTCCTCCTCCTCCTCCCCTTCTCCCTCCCCTCCTCCTCCTCCTCCCCCCCTTCTCCCTCCCCCTCCTCCTCCTCCTCCCCTTCTCCCTCCTCCTCCTCCTCCTCCCCCCCCCCATGTTTCCCCACCACCACCACCGCCACTTGGAGTAATTTAGGATTCCCACCGCATAACCGAATGTTTACTATCCTTTGTCTTTGTCATGGCTCTACCAACATCGTTTTTTTTTCTATCATCCTCCCCTTCATTCTTCCCCCTTCTCCTTCCTCTTTCCCCCCTCCCCTTCTTCCTTCCTCCTTCCTCCTTTTCTTCTTACCCTCTCCTCCTTTCCCCTCCCCATCTTCCTTCTTCCTCTTTCCCCTCATCCCTTCTTACCCTCTCCTCCTTCCCCCTCCCCATTTTCCTTCTTCCTCTTTCCCCTCATCCCTTCCTCCCTCCTCCTGTCCTTCCTAACCCTTCCTCCTTTATCTTCTTCTCTTCCTCTCTCCCCTGCCCCTTCCTCCTTCCTTTTCCCCAATTCCTTTTTCCCCTAACCCTTCCTCCTTTCCCTTCCTCATCTTCCTCTTCCCCTTCCCCTTCCCCCTCCCCCTTTCTCCATTCCCTTCTTCATCTCCTCCTCCTTTCCTCCTCATCCCCTCCTCATTTCCCTTTTCCCTTCTCATCTCCCTCCTTCCCTTACCCCTCCTCCTCCTACCCTTCCTCCTTCCTCTTTCCCCTCCCTTTCTTCTTCCCCTCCCTTCCCCTCCCTTCCTCCTTCCCCTCCCCTCCATTCCTCTTCCTTTCTGCTCCCGTCCTCCTCCTTCCCCTCCCCTCCTCTTCCATCTCCTCCCTTCCTCTTTCCTCTTTCCCCTCCCGTCGTCCTCCTTCCTCTTCCCCCCCTCCCCCTTTTTCCTTCCCCTCTCCTCTCCCCTCCCTCTGCGCCTCTGGCCGTTCCTTCGAGGCCGTTTGTCTTTATTTAAGGTGGACATTGGCAACGGGCACCACTTTGCTTGATAATGTCTCTATATCTACATTTTTTTCCTTTTTTGTTTTATTTATTTGCTTATTTAGTTGTTGTTTTTTATTATTTTTTATTATTTTATTTTCATTTATTCTTTATTATTGTTAGGAGGATGAATGTACTGTTGTTAGTTGTATTTGTATTTTGTTTTTCTCTTTTTTCTCTTTCTCATTTATTCATTTGTTTTAGTCATTATTATTTTAAGGGGAGAAGAGGTGGATGTACTTTTGATCGCTGTATTGAATTTTGTATCCTTATTTTGTATTTTTTATTTATTTGTTATATTTTAAATTTTTTATTCATTTATTATTATTTATTAGT
>NW_028234410.1:2830522-2843732 GCF_977035675.1 Penaeus japonicus
CATTAATCTCTCTCTTCTCTCTCTCTCTCACTCTCTCTCTCTCCTCTCTCACTTCTCAGCGCACGACTCTCTCCCTCTCTCCCTCGCAAGGTCAACTCTCCCTCTCTCCCTCTCTCCGCGGCCGCTCGTCCCCCTCCCCCATCCTCATTTTTCACCTCCCCCCCTAAATTCTCCCCCTCTCATACCCTTCCTCCCATCCCTCTCTCCCCTCCGCTCTCCTTCTCCCCCCTCACCCCGTCTCATCTCACCTACTGTCCCTTATGCTCTCTTCTCTCTTCTCTCTTCAGGGCAGGGTGGCGCTTCGAGGACTTCCTCCGACTCTCCCATCTCCCAGTCTGGTCGTCACGGTTTTACGGCCCATCCGCAGCTCTCTCCTATCTCAAAGCAAACCCATAAATAAAAAAGACGTTTTTTCTATACTTCGGGACCTTCCGATAACAAGCTTTGACTTCTATATAATTTCGTTATTTTTTTTATATATTAACTTCTTTAGGTTATAAAAGAGACAATTCAAATGTCTAATGTTACCTACAGATTCTTTATAACGAAGAAGAAAAAAATAGGATTCCGGTTCATCATATCTGGTATTGACTCCTAAGGTTCAGACTCGGTATGAAATTGGAGTGGTTTTATATCAACGGAGCCATCATCATTTTTCGATTAGATATATGTATTTATTTTTATCGGTCGGCATCGTATAATATTCTGGTTTTGTTATCGAACTTGCGTATATTTTTTATCAGTCGACATCGTACGTTTTATTGGTTTAATTATAGAATTTGATTTGTAGATTTATTGATCCTATATGTGTATGAGGATGATGTTGTTTGAGATGTTGAAATATATATTAGATATATTTCTCGAGTTCATAGCTTATATATTACATTTATCTTGATATAGACTAAAAACGTATTCTAAATATTTCTCTTTATTTTACTAAAGATGATCTATGATTGATCATAAATTCTCCTATTTTAAAATCCATACATGAATTTACACTGATTTAAAGATCTCTATTAACCTAGAGAATATTTACCATAGTTCTTGATATACATGTGAAACATTTACCGAATAAAAGATGTATATTATCCATTTTTCTCTTTAGTTCACTTAAAGTGTTCTCTATGAAACACTGACCATATTTCCTCCTGTTTTTTAATCTGTACATGAAACACACTCTAATTGAACAATGTACATTGACTTTAAGTTCCAATATGAAAACACATACCGATGAAGATATACGCATATCAACCATATATCTCATTCACGCAAATTGATTACAAAAAAAAAGTTGACCTATATTTCCACCAGCTCTATAATTTATTCATGAACCCTACGCTGATTTTTAAATATATATATATATATATGTATATTGACCTTCCTTCTCTCTCTCTTTCAGGTATGGGCGTTGTGGTGGAAAAATCGGGGAGGCTCGGCTGCTCTGGTAATTGAGGCTGGTGCATGGGAACACGTTTGAGACATGTTTCATGTTGTTTTTCTTTTTCTCTGAGCTGTTCCTAGGAGTATGTTGGTTATTTGCTTTATTTTTGTTTTGTTTATTCATGCTTTTTATTTTTCTTCTTATAGTAGTTGATGTTGGATGTTGTTGTTGTTTTTGTCTTTGTGATTATTAGGTATAGTTGTTATTGCTGTTATTGTTATTGTTCTTGATGTTATAGTTATTGTTTTTGTTATTGTTAATAATGGTATTATTATTATGGTTTATTTTTTTTTCTTTTTTTTTTTTTTTTTTTTTTTTTATTATAAGGGGATGTGTATTATAATAGGATTGTTAACGTACTTAATCAACAACCGCTATTATATATTTTTTAGATAAAACAAAACGAAGATAAAAAAATATTATAAAGTAACAATGCATTTACATGTCGCAACATTCACCTTCACCTACCCTCACCTTCACATATCACTACAACAATTCATCTCCCCCCCCCCCCCCCCACCACATCCCCCCCCCCCCTCCCTCCTCTTTCTTTTCTCCCTACCATGTTTTCCCTTTCCCTCCCTACGCGGACCTCCTGCCTACCCCCCCTCCCCCCAACCGGAACCCCCAACCGGCCTTATTGCTTCCCTCGTCCCTCCCTTCCTCCCACACCTCTCCCTTCCTCCTCCCCCTCCCCCCTCTCCCTCCTTCCTCCTCCCTCCCTCATCCAACCTTCACTTTGTTCTTTCTTTTATTATTCCTGCCTTTGAAGAAGGTAATAGAATCTCGACCGGATAAAATATCGCGGGGAAGTTTTTGATAAGTTTTCGGTATTTAATTGATTTGGGCAAATTTCTTCCCTCTCCTTCTTCATCATCATCTTCTTCTTCTTCATCTTCTTCTTTTTTCTCTTATTGCTGTTATTATCATTATTAGTAGTAGTATAGTCATATTCTTTTTCTTTTTCTTCTTTCTCTTCTTCTTTTTCTTTTTTTTTTTTTTTTTTTTTTTTTTTTGTTTTTTTTTCCTTTCTCTTCTTCTTCTTCTTCCTCTTCCTTTTATTATTGCTGTTACTATCATTATTATTAGCAGTAAGTAGTATAGGCAGGTCGTAGTATTTTTTCCTCCTCTTACCTCTTCTTCTTCGTCTTTCCTTCGACTTCTTCCTTCTCTCTTCTTCTTTTTTCATATTTGCCTATTCCCTAGTTCCTATTCCTATTCCTATTTTCCTATTATCTCTCTACTACTATCTTCTCGTTCTCTCTTCTTCGTTTCTACTCTTCTTCCTTCTTCGTTTCCTTTCCTCGGTCATTCTCCCTTCTGCCCTCTTCTAACTCTTCCTACTCCTCCTTCTTTCCACTTCTTACTCTTCTACTCCTCCTTTTTCTTCGTCTTCTTCCTTTCTTCTTCTTCTTCTTCTTCTTCCTCTTCCTTTTATTATTGCTGTTACTATCATTATTATTAGCAGTAGTAGTATAATAGTCGTAGTATTTTTTTTTTTTCTTCTTCTTCTTCTTCTTCTTCTTCTTCTTCTTCTTCTTCTTCTTCTTCTTCTTCTTCTTCTTCTTCTTCTTCTTCTTCTTCTTCTTCTTCTTCTTCTTCTTCTTCTTCTTCTTCTTCTTCTTCTTCTTCTTCTTCTTCTTCTTCTTCTTCTTCTTCTTCTTCTTCTTCTTCTTCTTCTTCTTCTTCTTCTTCTTCTTCTTCTTCTTCTTCTTCTTCTTCTTCTTCTTCTTCTTCTTCTTCTTCTTCTTCTTCTTCTTCTTCTTCTTCTTCTTCTTCTTCTTCTTCTTCTTCTTCTTCTTCTTCTTCTTCTTCTTCTTCTTCTTCTTCTTCTTCTTCTTCTTCTTCTTCTTCTTCTTCTTCTTCTTCTTCTTCTTCTTCTTCTTCTTCTTCTTCTTCTTCTTCTTCTTCTTTTTCTTTCTCTTCCTTTTATTATTGCTGTTATTATCATTATTATTAGTAGTATAGTCATATTCTTTTTCTTCTTCTTCTTCTTCTTCTTTTTCCTCTCTTCTTCTTCTTCTTTCTCTTCCTTTCATTATTGCTGTTACTATATTTATTACTAGCAGTAGTAGTATAGCAGTCGTAGTATTTTTCCTCTTCTTCTTCGTCTTCTTCCTTCTTCTTCTTCTTTTTCATTTTCCTATTCCTATTCCTATTCCTATTCCTATTCCTATTATCTCTCTACTACTTCTTCTCGTTTCTCTTCTTCTTCTTCTTCTTCTTCTTCTTCTTCTTCTTCTTCTTCTTCTTCTTCTTCTTCTTCTTCTTCTTCTTCTTCTTCTTCTTCTTCTTCTTCTTCTTCTTCTTCTTCTTCTTCTTCTTCTTCTTCTTCTTCTTCTTCTTCTTCTTCTTCTTCTTCTTCTTCTTCTTCTTCTTCTTCTTCTTCTTCTTCTTCTTCTTCTTCTTCTTCTTCTTCTTCTTCTTCTTCTTCTTCTTCTTCTTCTTCTTCTTCTTCTTCTTCTTCTTCTTCTTCTTCTTCTTCTTCTTCTTCTTCTTCTTCTTCTTCTTCTTCTTCTTCTTCTTCTTCTTCTTCTTCTTCTTCTTCTTCTTCTTCTTCTTCTTCTTCTTCTTCTTCTTCTTCTTCTTCTTCTTCTTCTTCTTCTTCTTCTTCTTCTTCTTCTTCTTCTTCTTCTTCTTCTTCTTCTTCTTCTTCTTCTTCTTCTTCTTCTTCTTCTTCTTCTTCTTCTTCTTCTTCTTCTTCTTCTTCTTCTTCTTCTTCTTCTTCTTCTTCTTCTTCTTCTTCTTCTTCTTCTTCTTCTTCTTCTTCTTCTTCTTCTTCTTCTTCTTCTTCTTCTTCTTCTTCTTCTTCTTCTTCTTCTTCTTCTTCTTCTTCTTCTTCTTCTTCTTCTTCTTCTTCTTCTTCTTCTTCTTCTTCTTCTTCTTCTTCTTCTTCTTCTTCTTCTTCTTCTTCTTCTTCTTCTTCTTCTTCTTCTTCTTCTTCTTCTTCTTCTTCTTCTTCTTCTTCTTCTTCTTCTTCTTCTTCTTCTTCTTCTTCTTCTTCTTCTTCTTCTTCTTCTTCTTCTTCTTCTTCTTCTTCTTCTTCTTCTTCTTCTTCTTCTTCTTCTTCTTCTTCTTCTTCTTCTTCTTCTTCTTCTTCTTCTTCTTCTTCTTCTTCTTCTTCTTCTTCTTCATCTTCTTCATCCTCCTCTTCTCCTTCTTCTTCTTCTTCTTCTTTATCCTCCTCTTCATCCTCCTCCTCTTCCTCTTCTTTTTCTTCATCCTCTTCTTCCTTTCTTCTTCTTCTTCTTCTTCTTCCTCTTCCTTTTATTATTGCTGTTACTATCATTATTATTAGCAGTAGTAGTATAATAGTCGTAGTATTTTTTTTTTTTCTTCTTCTTCTTCTTCTTCTTCTTCTTCTTCTTCTTCTTCTTCTTCTTCTTCTTCTTCTTCTTCTTCTTCTTCTTCTTCTTCTTCTTCTTCTTCTTCTTCTTCTTCTTCTTCTTCTTCTTCTTCTTCTTCTTCTTCTTCTTCTTCTTCTTCTTCTTCTTCTTCTTCTTCTTCTTCTTCTTCTTCTTCTTCTTCTTCTTCTTCTTCTTCTTCTTCTTCTTCTTCTTCTTCTTCTTCTTCTTCTTCTTCTTCTTCTTCTTCTTCTTCTTCTTTCTCTTCCTTTCATTATTGCTGTTACTATATTTATTACTAGCAGTAGTAGTATAGCAGTCGTAGTATTTTTTTTTTTCTTTTTTTTTTTTTTTTTATCTTTTGGCGGGAATGTAGGAGCTGCCAGGATTATAGGGGTTGTATTTCGTGAGAAAGAGTTCGTTGTTTACGCACAGCTACATTTACCGGAAGAGGCGATGGTCTTAAACACACTATCATAACTCCAAACGTAAGAAGATATTTCTTACTGTTCGGGTGGTTGAAGTTCGCCAACAAAAGTAATGTGTCTAAACAGAATTCGTAAAACAGAGATAGCTTCCACGTAAGGCGGTGGCTGACCACTGATAAAAGATCAGGATTATCGGGACATCGATCGTAGCAGGAGAGAGAGGACAATAAAGGGGTAGGGAGGTAGGGGGGCAGAGGAAGGAGGTGATTGAGTGAGAGGAATAGTTGAAGAAGTGTAAGGCGAAAATAGCAGGAGAAGCAAAGGAACACCGCAAAGGTAGAGGCTTAGAGAATCGCCGAGAGCCTTTTGGGAGGGACCGTGCTGAGGGCACAATTTGCTAGGCGATTATGCACCTTAGGGACGCCCCGAATTTATATGGGAGTGCGAGATAAAAGACACAAGTGGGACTCGTTCAAGACAGGGCTGGGAAGAAGTGTCGAAGGGCTTTTGCTGGGAGGAAGACGGACGGGAAGGGGGAGGGGGGAGGGGTTGGCTTTAAGGGTCTTGTGCGAAGGTACATTTTCTCGACATAATGTAACGCGAGAAATGAAAGACGTCCTCATCCTCAACTTACAAGTACGGACCGGTTGGACACAGTTGGTAGTTAATCTAAGTTTCTGCATACACATTTAGATATCCGATAGCTTTCATACCATAGGTAATACATGAAGAGGCAATCAACAATATGTGGACTACATGATTCCGATACATACAAGATGCGAGTCACAACACTATAGAGGTGATTAACAAAAACAAAGAGGCACAGAGGAAAAAAATCTACATGATAAGAGGCCAAATAATTTCCAGAGAAAGAGACCAAGGATACGGCGTCAGGATAAGAGTACTGCACGCCAGGTAGTGTGCTTGTTACGGTAATGAGTGGTGACCTATGGGGTATAACACCGGAGATCCTGTGCCGAGCCTAGCCAGACGCTGATAGGCGTGTTTGCCACATCAGTGAGATCACTGTTCGTGATGGATGCGAGCGCCGGAGCTGGTCGCATGTTAGAACTCGAGTGTCACACAATATGTGCTGGGACAGAGGCCGGGGAGCCATCAGTAGGTAGCTGGTAGGGGCTATATTTCATTTGCGGAACATGTGACTAACGCTCGCGTCGACGGGGCCAAGCTGTTGGTACCGGTGATGGTGAAGATAATGACCCATGATGATAGTTATGCTTTTATCCTTACATATGATTTAAACTTTCTCCTGTGAGAATAGCTCTCTGTTAAAACTGCGAGTATTTATTTTTTTTTTAATGCTGTTGATGTTAAAGAAAAAAGATAAGTAAAAGTGGTAGGAAAAGGATGGATTTGTATTTATTGATTAGGAAGGTATTACTTTTAATTCATATTGATAAACCGTTAGTTCTATGCCGATGATGACGTCATTTCAAGCATGTGATTTGAATCGGGTTCGTTACTCGATTATTAGTGCTTCAGGGTTGCTCCTAGTTGCTTCTAGATGAATTAAGTTGTAATGCGGGAAAGGTGTAAGGCCAGAGTTCTTTCTTTCCCTTGATGTCGATTTCGGTTCAGTCTCTCTTTCCGACTCGGAGAGAGATCTTGCAAAATTTCTCTTTGTGAGACAGAAACTTGATTCCAAAAAGTCCAAAAGTCCTGAAAGAAAAACGCCCTCACTTTTTTTTTCCTTTTTTTCTTTCGCCGAACGATAAACAACTAAACTCGACATCCATAAGACAAGAGCATTAAGCAGGGACCGACCGCCCGAACCGCCCGCCTCGCCGCTCCTCCCAAGTCCCTCTCTTTTCCCCCAACTGCAGCGCCTCCTTCCGCCCTCTCTACCGCGGCCGTAGCGGACTCTCGCGCCGCTATAACGATCCCTCAAGATTGAGTTGACATGAATGAAGGGTTTTCTCATTACTGCGAAAAAATGGTTGGCTTGTGTGCGAGGCCAGATTGCTTTAAAAAAAAAAAAAAAAAAATCGGCGGTTATGCGAACATGGCGGATGTTCTGTCGTGTTGTAACCTCCAGGTCACGGGTCACTTTTTTTCTATCTCTGTCTGTTCATGTAGCCTGTGATAAAGGGAAGAATGGAATCCTAATTATGATAACAAAATTTGTGCAGTATTTCCCCAAAACTTCAGGCACCTGGCATTAGAAGCCAAACCACGGTCGTCCTAAAATATCTCAAAAGGATACGAACATGAACAATAGACGGACCATTCGTAAGGCTTGGCATAAGGATTTCCATGACGAAGGAAAGGAAGAGACCTTTTATTCCTTCGGGAAAAAAATCGAGGGGACGTCCCTGAATTCAGGACAAGGGGCATCCTACAGGACAGAGTCAAGGGACACCTTCAGGGACGGAAAGCCTTGTCTTAGGGAATTTGATCAAAGGAACGCCTCTTGAGGATTACGGAAACCCTGGCGTGGAGGGTGACCGGTGAAGTGGATGGCCTCGGGGCGTCGGGAAAGGGAGAGAGAGATGTTGTGTTTTTAGAACCAGGCTGTTCCTTGCGGTTGTGTGAATGGGGGATGGGGGGATAGGGGGGAGGGAAGGGGCAGGCGGGACGCGCAGAGGCGGTAATTAGATTACATTTTTCCGCGGTACATGGAAACATTCCGTGGCACCGTGGGTTGCGGTGTGTATGACAAGATTCTCTCGTCTTCTCTCTCTCCTCTAGCTCTCTCTCTCTCCACTCTACTTCTCTTCGCTCCTCTTCTCCTCTCTCCTCGCTCTCTGCTCTAAATTTCGCTTTTCTCTCTCTTCTCTTTCTCACTCTCCGATCCTTCTTTAGCTTCTCATGCTCCCTCTCTCTCTCCTGCTCTCATCCTTCTCTCTCATCTTTTCTCGCTCTCTCGCGACTCTCTCACACATATCTCTTTCGTTTTTTCTCGCACCAACTCATACTCTCTCATCTCTCTTCTCACACCTCACCTCTCTACTCTCTTCCTTTCTCTCTCTCCTTTCTCGTTCTCTCTCTCCATTCTCTCACCTTTCTAGCGCATTCTCCTCTTCGCCGTCCTTTCATCTCTCATCTCCTCTCTCTCTCTCTCTCTCTCCCTCCCTCCCTCCCTCCCTCTCTCCCTCCCTCCCTCTCCCTCTCTCTCTCTCTTCTTACATTTTATCTTCTTTCTCCCATCCCTTCCTCCATCTCTCATACATTTCCCATGTCTCCTGTGCTAACACGTGCAACATACCAACCTACCTGAAACATATAACTTCGCAGGATCGAGCGTAATGCAAGCGTATGCAATAGCATTGTAGGAAACGCGAAGGAGGGGACAAGCAGGGAAACGGCGAAGGGGAAGCTGCAGTAGGCACAGGAGGAGAGACGCAGAGGAGAGCACAGGCCGTAGCAGCAGCGGTAAAAGGCGAGACAGTATGCAACCGTAATGGCAGAGAGATTAGCGGAGATCAGTGGGAACGACATTGCATAAAGTTTCAGAGATGAGGAGAGAGAGAGAAGAAGAAAGTAAGAGGAGGAGAAGAAGTAGAAAATGAAGAAGAAGAGGAAAGAAGAAGAAGAAAGAAGAAGAAATGAGAAGAAAAAGAAGAAGAATGCAGGATGAAGAAATGAGGAGACAAGGTAGAGAGGAGGAGAAGAAGAATTAGGAAGAAGTAGAGATTAAATAAAAAGAAAAAAAAAAGAAGAAAGGACGAGAACGTACAGAAAACGAATATAGTAGGAGGAAGATGGAGTGGAGAACGAAGAGGAGGAGGAGGAGGAGTAAGAGGGGAGGATTAGGATGAGTAGGAGTAGCATCAGCAGGAGCGCCTGCAAGAGTAGCAGAAGACAGCAGGAGCAGCGGCAGGTTATTGAGCCGCGGGTGTAATGGGATGGTGGGAGAGCCGCCATCTGTGCGAGATCTCAGACCCACATCTTGTTTAACTTTTTATCGAGATTTAAGTGATTTACCTGATATCTGCCTCTCTCTCTCTCTCTCTCTTTCTTTCTCTCTTTCTTTCTCTCTCTCTCTCTCTCACTCTCTCTCTCTCTCTCTTTCTCTCTCTCTCTCTCTCTCTCTCGTCCTTTCCGGTCTCTCTCTCTCAATCTCTCATCTCTCGCTCATCTCTTTCTCTCTTCCTACTCCTCTCGTCAATTTCTCTCTCTCTCTCTCTCATCTCTCTCGCTCATCTCCTCTCTCTCCTCTCTCTCTCTCCTCTCTCTCATCTCTCTCTCTATCCGTTCTCTCTCTCATCCCGCTCTCCGTCTTTCTCTCTCTCCTCTCTACTCTCTCGATAGCTCTCTTCATCTCTCTCGCCTAACTCTCTCTCTCTCTCGTCTCTCTCTCCTCTCAAAGATCTCTCTCTCTACTCTCTCATCTCTCTACATCTCTCTCTCTCTACTACTCTCTCCGCTCTCTCTCTCTCTACTCTCTCTCTCTCTCGTCCATCTCTCTTAAAGAAATCATGCTACTCTCTCTCTTTCTCTCTCTAGCTCATCTCATCTCTCTCGCCTCTCTCTCTCTACTCTCTCTATTCTTCTCTCTCTCTCTCTCTCTCGCCTCGCTCTCCTCTCTCGAGCTCTCTCTCTCTCCTCTCTCTCATCTCTCGTCCTCTAACTTCTGCTCTCTCTTCCTCGTCTCTCATCTCTACCTCTTCTGTCAGATCACTCTACACGAAAGCGATCCTTCCTCGCACCTCTCCCTCAATCCAACATACTCTTTATTCACCTCCGCCCCTCTCCATCCCCTCTCTTCTTCTAGATCTAGACCCTCTCTTATCTCCACCCTACCTCTCGGCCTTCGAAGGGGTACCTCATTGGCGTTTATTAAGCAGCGGGATAAAGTGTCGCCACGCCGTCTGGGTTTAATAATTACGTCATCTTGCGTAATGGCTGGGCTGACGGCGTGCCATCGACACCTCATTATGGTTGCCAACGCTGCCACCACTGCCCGTAATAGATGTCAGGATCGCTATTGATGGCAGTACTGCTCGTGGTGGTTATGGATTAGACTCAGGACGGTGATTTGGACACTGATTTTTAAAATTATGTTCGGGTGTGTTTAGATGCTAAGGAGAGTTTTAGATTTGAATTGTGATAGATTGTTTGGATTCAAGTTTCGAAAGTTTTGTATATATTTATGTTTTTTTTTTCATCAATAGGAATGTTTGAATTCAAGTTTCGAAAGTTTTACATATATTTATGTTTTTTTTTTCTTTTTCTTTTTTTCATCAATAGGAATTTCGCAGTAAAAACTTTTTGTAGTTTTTGTTTGTTTTAAAAAAAATTTTATTTTTTTTCATTGTTATTCTTTGGAAGCACCTTTGTGTCTAGCACAACAAAAAATGCCTTAAAAAATTACCGGACGCGAATGGATTTGAAATTGTAATTATAAAGATTCTTTACGTAAATTTAGCTGCGAAGGTTTTATGAACAGGCACAAATCTGCTTTTGTGTTTACCTTTTGACTTTTTTTCTCTCTTTTTTTGTGTGTGGATGTGAGCAGCGAATTTATTTTGAGGCGGAAGAAGACATTTCAAATCCCCTCTTGCTAAATTTGGTGGTTATTTGAGTAAAATATGAACCAAAGTTCAGACTCATTATGATTCTATATTTCTCTCTCTCTTTCTATCTCTCTCTCTCTCACCTTCTCTCTCTCTTTCTATCTCTCTCTCTCTCTCTTTCTCTATCTCTATCTCTCTCTTTCTCTCTCTCTCTCTCTTTCTATCTCTCTCTCTTTCTATCTCTCTCTCTCTTTCTCTCTCTCTCTCTCAATCCTCGTCTCTCTCATCCTCTCTCATCTTGCTTCTCATCCTCTCAGTCTTCTCTCTCTCTCTCACCATCTCCCTCACTCGCCTCGTCTTACTCTCTCTCTCTCTCTCTCTCTTTCCATCTCTCTCTTATCTCTTGCCAATTCTCCCGCTCTCTCTTCTTTTCTATCTCTCTCTCTTTCCTCTCTCTCTGACACTCTATCTCTCTCCTCTCTCTCTCTCGCGTCTCGCTCATCATCTCTCTCTCTCTCTTCTCTACTACTCTCTCTCTCTCTCTCGTCTCTCTTCTCTCATCCTCTGTCTCTCTCTCTCATCTCTCTCACTCTCTCTCTCTCTCTCTCTCTCTGCTCTCTCTCCTCTCTCTCAATCTTCTCTCGTCTCTCACTCGTACATCTCTCTCTCTCTCTCTCTCTCTCTCTCTCTCTAATCTCTCCTCCTTCTTATCTCCCTCTCTCTCCTCTCTCACCTCCATCTCATCCCCCACAGCCCATCCCCCTCTGTGAGTGTCTCTCTCTCTCTCTTCACTCCAATCTCTCTCTCTCTCTCTCTCTCTCTCCTCTCTCTATATTTTTTTATATTGGCCAGTTAATTTACCAAGTATGCCATCGCTCTTATTTTGTCTCTCTTCCCTGCTCTTTCCGTCGTCTATTCTCTCTCTCTTTCTATCTTTCACTCACTCTCTCGCTCTCTCTCTCTCTTTCTCTTTCTCTTTCTCTTTCTCACTCTCTTTCTATCTTTCACTCACTCTCTCGCTCTCTCTCTCTCTATCTCTCTCTCTCTCTCTATATATAATATATATATATAGATATATAAAATATTATATAATATATACATCTAAAATACTATGATATATATATAAAGTATAATAATATATATATATATATAAATATACATACTATACATGAAGTATAGATACTATATATATATATATATATATATATATGTATATACATACATATACATATACATACATATAAACACACACACAAAGTGAAAGAGAGAGAGAGTGTATGTGTGTGTGTGTGAGAATGAGAGAGAGAGAGAGAGAGAGAGAGAGAGAGAGAGAGAGAGAGAGAGAGAGAGAGAGAGAGAGAGAGAGAGAGAGAGAGAGAGTTCATCTCATTGATTTAATATCCAGCGAAGGATTAAAAACATAGGGTTGATTACCGTGGTCTGTATTGGCAATTTTATCTTTAATTTTCTTAACAGCTGATGACGCGTTGTTCGTAATTCGATTTTCTTTTTTATGGATTATGTGTATGTGTGTCTGTCTGTATGTATGTATGTATGTATGTATGTATGTATGTTTTTGTGTCACTATCTGCATGTATCTGTATGCATGTATGTATATGTGTGTGTGTTTGTTTGTGTGTTTGTCCCTGATCTTCCGAGTTGATAGCGATGCAAATCCATATCTAATGCATTCATTAAATCGTCGGGAATGCTCAGTATAAAATGAACCCCCAAACAAATAGATCCGTTCGTAGATTTTGTTGTATTAATCAGTTTCAGATCCAGGAATGTACCTTCGGGCTCTCGCGCCTCGTAGGAGTCAGACCGGATACACGTGTATGCTATTACTCCCTTTTATAAAGATATCGCAGCTGGACTGACATCCCAGCTGGTTCTTTCTGCGTGGAGGTGGGTCGTTGGTTTGTGGGATGGGGTGGAGGCGGGGGATGGGGATAGAGGGGAGGGAGGGAATGGAAGTAGAGCGAAATCGTATTATCGTTTATTTCTTGTCTTCCTTTGGGGGGGGGAGAGAGGGAGGGGGAGGGGGAGGGAGGGAGAGGGAGAGGGAGAGGGAGGGAGGGAGGGAGGGAGGGAGGGAGGGAGAGAGAGAGAGAGAGAGAGAGAGAGGGGGGGGGGAAGAGAGAGAGAGAGAGAGAGAGGAGAGAGAGAGAGGGGGGGGGGGGGGGGAGGGAGAGGGGGGGGAAAGAGGAGAGAGGGAGGAGGGGGAAGGGGAGAGAGAGAGAGAGAGAGAGAGAGAGAGAGAGAGAGAGAGAGAGAGAGAGAGAGAGAGAGAGAGAATCAGAGAATCAGAGAATCAGACAGACAGAGGAATATTAACACACGTGGAAAGAGAGAGAGAGAGAGAGAGAGAGAGAAATATGGAGTTAGCCGAGTGTATTCTGGGTATTTCGAGATTCCGCCATATTTACAGGATCTGCAAATTCTCTGGCGATATTAGGGCTCTGTTAGAATTTCTTCTCTGCCCACAAGCGAGTATTTGCTTCTACAGACCGAGGCTTT
>NW_028234410.1:2843832-2856332 GCF_977035675.1 Penaeus japonicus
AATGAGTGGGAGGAATGAGGGGGGAGGGGAGGAGGGGAGGGATGGGGAGAGAAAGAAAGAAAGAAAGAAAGAAAAAAAGAAGGAAAGACAGGCAGGTAGATTGGGAGAGAGAGAGAGGCAGACAGACAGACACACATACACACACACACGTACACACAAACACATTCACACAAACACACACACACACACACACACACACACACACACACACACACACACACACACACACACACAAACACAAACACACAAGCAGGCAGGCAGGCAAGCAGGGAGACAGATAGAGAGAAATAGAGAGAGAGAGAGAGAGAGAGGGAGAGAGACAGAGACAGAGACAGAGACAGAGACAGAGAGAGATGGAAAGAGTAAGAGAGCGAGAGAGGGTAAGAGAAAAGGAAAGAAAGATTAAAGAGTGAATGGAATGAGACACACAAATAGGGAGAAATGAGGTTAGAAAGAGAGAAGGAGAGAATGAAAGGGAGATCCATGAGGTCAGAGAACAGACATCCGTTGGTTCTTAATAGGGTCGTTAGCGCGTTGTAATTGCAAGAGGAAATGTCCTCTCTAACTTTATCTGCGCGACCGTGCAGGTTCCGAGAGGGAGCGGAAACTGGCAGGCTAGTTCATGAATAGCAATTAACCAGCAGGAGACAGATTCCGCTATTAGTTAACACGGGAATTACGTAGCCACCTGTGAGCCGTGTCGCGTCGGGATAGGTGGAGCTCCCGATTCACGCCGTGACCTTGCCTCAGCCGGAGCAAGGGCAGTGACCTCTCGCCGGTGCCGTCGTCGTGTGTGCTTAATTACCTCGCCGGTTGATACGATGGCCCGTCGGCTCTCGGTCGGTCGAGACGTCTTGGCTTTAGGATAAATGATTTTAGTGGCTGGAGGAGGGAGCGGAGCCATGGCTGTTGACGCGACGCGGAATACGACCTCTTTGGGTTATGCCGGTCGTCTGCTGTGATGTGACATGACCGGCGTCAGATGCGTGTGTCGGGACGGACGGGGGGGGGGGGGGGGAATGGCGTGTGCTGAGGCTGCTCTCCCTCTGTCTTTCGATCTATCTATCTGTCTCTCTCTGTTTCTCCCTCTCTGTCTGTCTCTTTCTTTCTCTCTCTCTCTCTCTCTCTCTCTCTCTCTCTCTCTCTCTCTCTCTCTCTCTCTCTCTCTCTCTCTCCTATCTCTTTCTCTATCTCTCTCTCTCTCTCACTCTATCTATTCTCTCTTCTCCTCTCTCTCTCTCTCTCTCTCTCTCTCTCTCTCTCTCTCTCTCTCTCTCTCTCTCTCTCTCTCTCTCTCTCTCTCTCTCTCTCTCTCTCTCTCTCTCTCTCTCTCTCTCTCTCTCTCTCATTCCGTGATTATGTACGCACGTCAGTATGTGTGCGTTTGTTTTGTGTAAGTGTGTGTATACTGAGATCGAGAGAGAGTGAATGAGAGGACGAGTACATGTTCCCGTTTTGTGTGCGTTCGTGTGTGAATATGTATTTTCACATGTACTGTATATATTGCATTTGTGCGTGCGTGCACAACTCTAGCGGATATTCCAACTGCCATCATTAGTCGAGTGTCGAGTCATAAGACACGAGTCATTACCGCTGATTAACCGGTGTAATTATTACCTGATAGCAGGTCCGTTGTTTTGATGCTGCGAAAGAGCATAAAATCCGCATCGGTGAATATGATAATTTTTGGCCTGAAAGTTGCACGCGCTTCGCTCTGCGCTTTTTTGAACGGCACTTTGTTGGGGGAATCATATTTCCTTTACGCTCTAGTGCTTGCGATGATCAAGCTGGTTTCAAACGCGCTTTGGGTGGGTGTTCTCAGCATTGGCATCTGGAGGAAGGCGATCGGGTTGTGAAAGTTGTGGGTAACTGGGGGAATTTACGTGTTTTTTTTATTATTATTATTGATATACTATGGATCGATTTTATTCCTTTCGTTTAGATTTGTTTGTTATTTGTTTGCATTGGAAAGGGTATTTTATTTTGGGTTGTATTTATTATGCTGGAAACTGTATGAATTATCTTTCTTTCTATATATATCTATCTATATATACATATATACATACATACATATATACATACGTACATACATACATTCATATATATATATATATATATATATATATATATATATATATATATATATATATATATGTATGTATGTATGTACGTATGTATGTATGTATGTATGTATGTATATCTGCCTTTCTGCCATACGCACATACATACGCACACACACATGCTCTTTCTATTTCTCTTCCTTGACATTATTTTATCTCTTCGAATAAATAACAAAATCTCTCTCGCTTTTCATATTGCCTTTAAACACACAAAAGGAAAACAATTGTTCCCAAATTTTCAATTTCGTGCCCCCCCCCCCCTCTCCCCCCGTTGCGCCTGCGGGCATCTCCTTCGCTCCGTCGTTTTTCTTTTCTCTCTGTTTCTTCTCTTCACGTGCCCTTCGTATCTGTCTGTCTGATTCCCGTTCTCTCTCTTTCTCTTTATCTATCTATCCATATATCTATCTCGTTCTCCCTTCACCTCTCCCTTCTCCCTTCTTCTTTTTTCCCTCACTCTCCCTACCTCCCTAGTTCTTCCTTTCCTCCCTCCCCTTTCCCCTATCTCTCTCCTTATCTATCTATCTATTTGTCTATCTATCTCCCTCTCCTTCCCTACTTTCCTACTTCCCTACTTCCCTCTCCCTCCCTCCGCCCTCCTCCCTCCTCCCTCCTCCCTCCTCCCTCTCTCCCTCCTCCCTCCCTCCTCCCTCCCTCCGCCCTCCTCCTTCCTCTCTCCCTCCTCTCTCTCTCTCTCTCTCTCCTCCCTCTCTTTCTTTCTCTCTTTCTCTCTTTCCCTCTCTCTTTTTTTTCTCTCTCTCTTTCTCTCTTTCTCTTTCTCTTTCTCTTTCTCTTTCTCTCTCTCTCTCTCTCTCTCTCTCTCTCTCTTTTCTCTCTCTCTCTCTCTCTCTCTCTCTCTCTCTCTCTCTCTCTCTCTCTTTCTCTCTCTCTTTCTCTCTCTCTCTTTCTCTCTCTCTTTCTCTCTCTCTCTCTCTCTCTCTCTCTCTCTCTCTCTCTCTCTCTCTCTCTCTCTCTCTCTCTCTCTCTCTCTCTCTCTCTCTCTCTCTCTCTCTCTCTCTCTCTCTCTCTCTCTCTCTCTCTCTCTCTCTCTCTCTCTCTCTCTCTCTCTCTCTCTCTCTCTCTCTCTCTCTCTCTCCTTTCACCCCCTGCCTTCGCCATATATATCTACACAATAATCACTCAAACAACACCAGCTGTATCTATCAACGCCAGCAAGAGGTATTCCCGGTCGTGTGTTTATTTACCGGGCATCTGTAGTCAGTGCTGTTTACCGGTCCGCCGTAATTACCGCCGGTAATTAACATATCGGGGCAGGTGTGATGCAGCTGACGTGGGTGTCGGAGAGTTTGAATGTGCTGGATAAACCGCTGTGGTTTTCACGGTCGCCGCTACTCCCGGGTGGCGCTGCTATCTCCCGGCTTCGTAATCCTGTCGTTTTTTTTTTTTTTTTTCGTTTGTGGTTGTTGCGTGGTTGTGTATACATGCACATATATAGACATACATGTGTTTGTGTCTACGCACAGGGTAAGTGTGTTAAGGATGTAGTTAAGAAACGTTATGCTTACCAAACAAACGATATGTATAAAGATGAAAAATGAACAAAACAATATAACAAGATTTATTTGTGCGAATTTATCGGTTTAACTATTTTTAACATAAAACCTCACCCTTTATTAGTAGATTCAACTACATAAACTTAATTACAATATTTTGAAAGTCAAACCTACCATTATAACTAGATATACCAAAAAACAAACATTCAACAATATTTTTAAAAATTTAAACTTATCCCAAAAACTAGATTTACCAAAAACAAACATTCAACAATTTTTAGAAATTTGAACTAACCTCTATAACTAGATTTATCAAAATAAACATTCAACAATTTTTAGAAATTTGAACCTACCTCTATAACTAGATTTTTCAAAATAAACTTGACAAACCAAGATTTCCAGCCCGGTTTCCCTTCTCCCCCGCAGCTGGAGGACCAGAACGCCCACCTGCGAGAACAGAACGCCAAATGCAACGTCCAGCTGGAGCTCCTGAGGGGTCGTCTCGCACACCTGTCGTCCATGCACAACGAGAAGGACCGCGACACCGAGGTACGACTTCTTTCCTCTCTCTCCTTTTGGTTCTCTTATGCGTTCCCTCTCTTCCCTTGTCCTCCTTCCCCAGTCTTCCTTTTTCACGGTATCTTCTCTTCCCTTTTCCTCTTTCCCCAGTCTTCCTTTTTTCATCTCTCTTCTTTTTCATGGCATCCTCTCTTCCTTTTCCTCCTTCCCCAGTCTTCCTTTTTTCATTTCTCTTTTTTTCACGGCATCCTCTCTTCCCTTTTCCTCTTTCCCCAGTCTTCATTTTTTTTAATTTCTCTTCTTTTTCACGGTATCCTCTCTCCCTTCTCTTCTCTTTCCTTTCCATTGTCCATTTTTTTCCTTTCTATTTCCTTTTTATCGTCCCTTTTTTCCCTCCCCCGTTCTTTTTTCCTCTCTCTCTCCTTTCCATCGCCCTCTCTTTTTCTCTTTCCTTTCCATCGTCCTCTCTTTTCCTCTCATTCCTTTTCATTATTCTCCTCATCCCTCTGTTTCCATCGTCTTCCTAATCCCTCTCTATTTCCTTTCCTTATTATATTTCCTCTCTGTTTCCTTTCCATCGTCCTATCTTTTCATCCCTTTCCTTTCCATGACTTTCCATATTCCTCTCTTTCCGTCGTCAACCTCCCCTTTATCTTTTTTTTCCATTATCTTCCCTTTCCATCGTCCACCCTTTTTCCACTCTCTCCTCTTCACTGTTCCTCTCATTCCTCTTTCCATCGTCCTCCCTTTTCTCTCTCTATCCTCTCTTACTCCTCTCCTTCCACCCTGTTTCCCTTCCTCCACGACCTTCGACCATCCACCCGCGCGGTCACAGTCGCTAGATAAGGGCAGAGAGAGAGAGAGAGAGAGAGAGAGATATAGCTGTGACGGCTCTGTCTCTCTTCTGTCGACTGCCATTGTCAGGTTTATTTTGTTGCCTCGTGAATATCGGAGACTGCCCCTCTTACTCACTTGTTCAGCATTTTGTCCTGTTTGTTCTGTTGGGGTTGAACATTTGTAGATGTGACCGAAACGGAGCTGAGATAACACTGAAATGGGGTCCTGAACCCTGTTGCTGTAATTAACTTCATGATTAACTTTTCAAAGGACTTGGCATTATGTTTGTCGCGGCAGAAGCGGCGTAAACGGGATATACAGATAAAGTAGAAGTCTTTGCAGTTATCTTTGGGGATTTGGCACTGTAATTATGATAGTATAGTCGTAATGTAGAGTCTGCAGCATCTCAGTGCGATGCCAAAACCCGTGACAACAGTGGTCACGATCGAGACTAGGGCAGCGGCGTGACATGTCATTGAGGAAGCGCGCGAGCCGTTAAACAGCCCAACCGCGTCGTGATCGGCCGGGTCATGTTATGGTCAAAGGATTCCCCTCCTCACCCCTACCCCTCTTCCCTCTTTACTTTAAACCTTCAACTATGTTCTCTGATTAGCCTAGATAGAGTAAGAATACAGCATGTTCTTACATGTCAGAACAGCACAACTGTTGTCTTGCGAGTACTGTTTAAACAGACTTGTTCTTCACATGATAAACAACACACATGGACAATGATGGCTTCATACAGTATCTGGGAATGACTTGAGCTCACCAGGTGTTCGCGGACCTCAGTCGGTGCTGAGTGGCCGCGCTGACCGGACGCTCAGAGTCTCCCTGGCGCCGCTGCTGGCCTCGGGATTGAAACGACTCCTTACACTGTCGATCCCAACCTCAAGGTGTAGGCTGTGACGTGACACCTCAGTGCCCGAAGGAAGTGAAGGTGGCATCATCTGTAGCGTCCGCGATATCCATGCTAATTAGCTCTCTGACTGTGGAACTGTTGTAGCTTATACTATTTAGTATACTCGAGAAGAACGCTAATTACATTCATTTATGATAACTAGTGAAAATCTATAGTAGGCATTGCTCTGTGTTGATCCTTGCAGAGGCCCAGCAACTACACGGCCCCTTGCAGCCCACCTACTTTTTGATTCAGGAGGTGTTCATGTTTGAAGTGCAAGCGCGTCAAGGCAGCACCATCTTTGCAAAGTGCTTTTTTCACCATCTCTTGTTTCATTGCAAATGCTTTGATATAAAATGTGAAAGAGAGAACAAAAAAATCTTAGCACTGCATTGACCCCGAGCTTAGACACTTTAGATGATGAAAGGGGTTGTTGTGCACTCTCTTAGATTTAATATATAATGGATCAAATCCCCCCTTGATGTATCGTAGAAAGTTAAGTCAAAGGGCCCAAACCCCCTCAAGTTTACCTGTGATTAAAGCTCAAAGTCCCCTGTTCCCCAATATATCCACATGGCTTCACCCCAGCTCTCCTTTCCAGCGGTTATGGAAAAGGAGGTCCCTAAGTCTACCTAAGGTATGGCGGTGCTGTCTGTGTGGTAATGCTTGAGTTGCTTGTTGGAGGGAGGGAGGGAGGGAGGGAGGGGCTTGTGGGGAGGGCGGGAGAGACGAGGCAGAGGCCGGGATGAGGGTTTGGAAGGAAGAAAATGCTTTACACTTTGTTAGCATTCCAAGGCATCCCGAGAAGGTGGACTAGAATGACAAAGAAGCCATAAATCACATTTATATTTCGGGTTCTCTCATGCTGAATCGTGTCACCTTAAATCCTTACGTGTCCTATTGAAGGAATGTCTTGGAAGGAGAAAAAAAATAAGCGCATCTTCACACTGCACTAACACCAGCTTACATATTCCTCTTTTGGCTTCTTTAATGCTGTAAGCCTTTTGTAACACATCATTTGTTTGTTAATTTCCTTTGCTCGAACATTACTTGCAAGAAACCTTGATACTCTTGTCTGCGTCTCCATCTTAAACGGTCTTGTCTGTGCATCACGTATTTTTTGTTCCATGTATGCAAGAGACGGTCCTATTTTATTGCCGTTTTCATTTTATTTTGTGTTTTTTTTTAGTGTTAAGGCTCGAAGGAGGTCGTTCATTCGAAGCAGGTGATATTCCCCAAATCCATTTATTTCTCCCGAACGACTTGAGAACCGTTCGCGGAGATGATTTCGTTTAGGCCTTCGGGCGAGCTCTCCCGGCGCGCCGGCGTGACGTCATCCAACGCAAACATGCCGGCCGTCGTGGAAGTCGTAAAAGGAAAGACGTTTTACACCTTCCATAAGCTCAGAACTATGCTTCGACGTCATCTGTTTAAATGAACGACCCCCTTGTGGGCATGGCAGGGAAACTTGGAGTGGAGGGGATGGGAAAGCGAGGAAGAAAGGCGCTAAAAAGAGGGATTAAAGCGGGAAGTGATTGGTGTTGTGGGAGGAGGTCAGGTACAAGAAGATGGGCGGGGGAGAGATGGTTGCTGAGGCATGGAAGAGAGAGAGAGAGAAAGAAAGAGAGAGAGAGAGAGAGAGAGAGAGAGAGAGAGAGAGAGAGAGAGAGGAAAGAGAGAGAAGAGAGAGAGAGAGAGAAAGAGAAAGAGAGAGAGAGAGAGAGAGAGAGAGAGAGAGAGAGAGAGAGAGAGAGAGAGAGAGAGAGAGAGAGAGAGAGAGAGAGAGAGAGAGAAAAGAGAGAGAGGCAGAGACAGACAGACAGAGACAGCGAGAGAATAATAGAGACGGAGAGAAAGAGAGGGAGAGGGTCATTTCAGTGTCAGTATGATATCAGTAGATTCACAGACCTTAAACAAGGGAATGGGGGGAGTGGTGGGGTGGGGGGAGGGGGTTAAGGGTGTATCCGAGCCACAAGCTTAATGTTTTCTTCAAATGATTTCGGTGTTGTCCCTTTAAGTTCTTCGTGTTGCATGTTGATGGACGTATTTACACGATGATATGTTTGATAATTATCTTTTTTTTTCCCTAAATTCTAGATTTTATTTTTTTGTTAAATTGATGTGTGAATGATTAGTTTGATAAGGACAGTCATAGCACCTGTTACATGTTTATAATGGTTTATTAGATAACAGGTAGAGGTCTATGCAAATCACCATAGTGGTATATTAACACATTTCCTTTATGATTATGGATGGTATATACTAAGAATGATAACAGTAATTTGTATTGTTATCATTATACTCACACCCTTACCAATAGGCTTATTACTTGTATTGTCATTTTGTTTATTATTATTATTATTAGGATTACTTTCATCGATATTATTATTGTTATTGTTATTATTATTATTATTATTATTATTGTTATTGTTATTATCATTATTATTATTAATATTAATGATAGGTTATTGTTATTATTGATGTCTTTGTCGTTATCATTGTCATTGCTATCACTGTTGTCATGATTATGTTAGTAATTATTATTGTCATTATTATTTATTATCATTGTTATCACGATTCCCATTAACATTATTATCTCTGTTGTTCCTCTTATTTGTATCATGGTCATTATTATTGTTATTATTACTGTTGGTGTCTTATATAAATGACACTATCATTATCACATTTGAAATTACCATTAATTTTAACATTTTACGTATGTAAGATCATATTCCCTCTAGGTCGTTTTAACATTTCTGTCCCTATTTCTGACATTCTAAAAATCGTTTTTTAACACTTTAAAAATAGCACAATAATACACTGTATAGTAAGTCAGCAACACTGTAATGTTACCACACCATATTTATTATACTTATTATAATATGCATATTACACTAAAGCACAGTGCACATTGTATATGCACATTGCATTCAGTATGTGCACAGTAGTTTATTATCGTATCATCACTTCTTGTCTATGTTCGTTCCTTGAGTCTTGACTCTTCACTGTCACACACGTCACTGACGGATTTAGATTAGCAGGAAAATTTTGACTCTGGTGTCGAATTTAGTTTTGTAGAACTTTATCGATTGTAAGTCAATGTTTGTTAACTGTTCCTTAGCCCTGTTGACGGTAGTTTCATCTTCGTTGTGGCTCTTGTCCGAGTTGGCGGCCTTTCTGCCTCTCTCTTTCTTTTCTCTCTTCTCTCACTTCTGTCTTCTCTCTCTCTCTCTCTCTCTCTCTCTCTCTCTCTCTCTCTCTCCCTCTCTCTCTCTCTCTCTCTCTCTCTCTCTCTCTCTCTCTCTCTCTCTCTCTTCTCTCTCTCTCTCTCTCTCTCTCTCTCTCTCTCTCTCTCTCTCTCTCTCTCTCTCTCTCTCTCTCTCTCTCTCTCTCTCTCTCTCTCTCTCTCTCTTTCTTTCTTTCTCTCTCTCTTTCTCTCGTTCTCTCTTACACCCCTCTCTCTCTCTCTCTCTTTCTTTCTTTCTCTCTCTTTCTCTCTTTCTCTCGTTCTCTCTTACCCCCCCCCCTCTCTCTCTCTCTCTCTCTCTCTCTCTCTCTCTCTCTCTCTCCCTCTCTCTCTCTCCTCACTCTCTCTCTCTCTCTCTCTCTCTTCTCTACCACTCTCTCACACTTTTTCACACACCTCTTTCTCTCTTCTCACACCAATTATTTTTCCCCTTTTCCTCTCTCTCTTTTGTTTTTATTTACCCTTCTTATTTAACCATATGTTTTTCTTGAGTATTTGTACTTAAGTCACTCATCATGTGATTACTCATAACACACACACACACACACACACATAGCATCACACACACACTCCACCCACACCACACACCACAACAACACACCACACACACACACACACCACCACACAACACCACACACACCACACACAACAACACACACACACACCACCACACACCACACACAACACACACACACAACACAACACACACGCACCCGCACAAATGCGAAAAAAAAAATCCTTAATTTAATGAACACATCCGCCAATAAAGTGAGAAAGTGTAAGGTATCTTTTCACACACACAACCACACACATTTACACACACACACACACATCACACACTACTTAACACACTACTCACCCCACACCCACACAAACAGTCACACTCAAAGACAAACACACACACACTCACCACAACACAAACCACCCACTCAACACACACACACACACACACACACACACACACACACACACACACACACACACACACACACACACACACACACACACAAACACACACGCACGCACACCCTCACAATGCGAAAAAATCCTTCCTTAATTAATGAACACATCCGCCAATAAAGTGAGAAAGTGTAAGGATGAGGGCGACGCCTCCCTCTCCTCCACTTTGCCGCTCCCTCCCCCACTCCCCCTCTGACGCGCCCTTCTCCCGTAGGATTCGTCTCGGGGAAGCTACGAGGGAGATCGACCCGACAGCGACGAGAGCCTACACGACCGGAACGACGTCGGATACATCCCGTCCCGACCCGCCACGCTCGGGAGGGATCGTCGGTCCAAGTCTAGGTGGGTTGCTATCGCTATCTGTCTGTCTGTCTGTTTACCTCTCTACCTCTCTATCTGTTTATCTCCCTATCTATTTATCTATCTTTCAATATATCTGTCTATCTACCTCTCTGTCTATTTATCTCTCGATCTATGTGTATATATATATATATATATATATATATATATATATATATATATATATATATATATATATATATATATATACTGTATTTACACATTTATGTCTATGTATAGACATCTCTCTGTCGATCTATTACAGAGTTTGTTTTATTGATTGTATCTATGAAGCCAGAGTTTGAATAGAGTCATTAAAATCATGCCTGGAATTGTTTAGCCAAAATGGAAGTGCCAAGTCCAGCGTGCGCGCTTGGCAGCTGGCACATGCAGTGGTTGCAGTTGGATGTAAATAATGGAGGAGTTGACCTTTCTATGTCCTGGTTTATGACTCGGCCGTGTCGTTCCCGCAAAGGTCCCCCGCCGGCCTGAGAAGAGCCAGCTCCAGCGACACGGACGCCAACTACGGCGAGATCCGCTTCAAGTCGCGCCACAACGGCATGCCGCGCACGGGCGGCCTCGAGAGGAAGCGTTACGACGACGAGAAGATCCGGACGCGAGATTCGCGCGTCGACTCCGGCTCGGTGGACCTGGAGACGCCCCAGAGCCTCAGCCCCAAGAGTCCCCTGGAGGTGATGCTCAACAGCCTGACGCAGAGCACGGGCAGTCTCCCCAGGAGCGGGTCCCGGGCGGGCAGCCGAGGGGAGAGCCCCCGCAAGCCCGTGCCGCAGCCCCGGACCAAGCACCTGAAGAAGGGCGGCAGCCTGCAGTCCTCCGTCACGAAGAGCGCCGACAGCCTCGACCTCGAGCTGGACGGCTACGACAACACGGAGAGCACGGACTCCAGCCAGCTGGCGCGCTCCGGGGACAGCCACCTCAGCGACGACGGCCGGAGATCGCGCGCCAAGGACGAGGCGCACGACTACAGCGAGATCTACACGCCCAGCCGCGACCACGCCCGCTGGCCAGGCGACTCCGAGACCAACGGGGAGAAGCCGCCCACGCCCCCCCTCCACCGCTTCCCCTCGTGGGAATCCAGAATATACCAGGTACGGACTTCAGCGCCTCGCGCCTTTTTTCTTTCTCTTTCGTCTTGGTTCATATGATTTCAGAGAGTTGTTCATCACTGTATGAGTAAGAGTATGAGTGTTTTTGCCAAAGAATGAACACCAATTCATTTCCGCTCAGGTCGCCCAGGAAGGACTCTCGGGCTCCGGTGCAGCGACCACCGCGGACACGAGTGCCCGCATGAGGACTTCCGGTCTGGGCAGTTACCCGGAAATCCACGTGCCAGTTTACGCTGCAGTGAAGGGCGTAAGTACAGCTCAGCTTTCTTTGTCTGTTTGCAAATGGAGTTATGTGCCCCTATTGCACACCGAGAACTCCGGAGTTCTGAAGCGCTAAACGTTGTAGAGATTCATGGTATGAGGCTTTCATTGTTATATATCTGTGTGTGTGTGTGTGTGAGAGAGAGAGAGAGAGAGAGAGAGAGAGAGAGAGAGAGAGAGAGAGAGAGAGAGAGAGAGAGAGAGAGAGAGAGAATGTCACATATGATAACTAACCCATCCATTCATTCTTTACTTGCGCTCGCACATATACACGTATGTATGACACGAAAAGTGCGAGCAAATCGTCCAGCACATAACCCATAACTCGGAAGTTAATCGGCAGTAATTAATGAAATTAGAAAATTAACGTTGGAACCCGAGTTGTAAAATCAGGAGGACGAAATCGGCAAGACATAGACTTAATGAGGCGAGGAGATGAGGCGGATAATTCGCTCTGACAGGGGAAACAAGGGGACCTGTCAGAGGGCCCTCGGTGGATCCTGTCCATGCACCCTCGTCCCTTTCACCTGCGTCGGTGCCACCACTTCTGTGTCATGTTCTGACACTTACCTCACTCGCTGTCTTTCTCTCTGTGTCCGTCTCTCAACAAACGATAAATTTCATTATACACGGACTAAAAAAATCCGTGCGACGTAGCCACATTATTTAACAAACAGCGCC